>NC_079906.1:2355331-2424562 GCF_024868665.1 Triplophysa rosa | reverse complement strand
ATTGTCAACAAGTAAGTTTCACATCAACGAGTCGGAAAAAGTAAAGTTTTTATGGCAATCTGAATAGGAAAGCCAATGTAGGTTTAAACAGTTTGTTTCAAATGGAATTGTTAAGGACTGTAAGGGTTAATACGCCACTGACTGAAGTTACTGCAACAAGAGCTTTTTTATTTAGTATTTAGCTTTCTTATATCATTTAAGTTTTCATTATTTACTGATGTTTATTTCAATGTTTTATATGCTGTAGGTGCCGTTTCACTGATGGATTTGCGCGTTAAACATTGACGGATGTTCATCCTCATTTATTTCAAATATCATATTTCAATTATTTAACAATTTCAAGTATTTAAATAAGGTCTATATTTCTCTTCCACTCGTCATGTGGTTGCTACACGCAAATATAATAATATAAATATTATTTATATAAATAATATATATTTCTCAACCACCGCACCATCGCGGTCGATTTGTCTATTACCACCGCGGTGGTAAAAAACTGCCACCGTCACAGCCCTAATAGCTTATTGAAATGGTGAACTGATATTTGACTTGGTTTTAGTCTATTTTACGAGTGAACTTGTTTTCCGGCTGCATTGAGTCCATCAAACTAGATGCGGACTAGTGGACACCGAATCCTGTTATTTACACAGTCATCTGTCTGTTCTGCGTGTCTGAGTGAATGAACTGCACAGTTTAACGTGCTACACGCGTGATGCTCATGAATTTGTCTGCGTCTGCGCTGAATGAGGACATGAACTTCACCTCCAGAGTTGCTCTGAGAGTTTATTTCACAAACATGTTATTGTTTGAGTGAAGAAACAGACATACTAAAAAATAAGGGTCTTCTGACACCTGCCAAAATAAAAGTCATAGGCTATTGTTTGAAATTATTAGTTCCATTTTTATTCATGTTTCTTATTTATATATTTGTATTATATTGCATTTTGAATTTAATATGGCAATGGAATGTACTAAATGGGTTTAGTTTTCGCAGATATTAATGTATGCTATTTCAGCAATAAAAACTAATTGTTCTAAAAAGGAAACAAATTAGTTGTTTTACTCATTTTAAGAGACCTGTCTTATTTTCTCTTGTATATTTAGTATTGCTTTTTAATAAAGAAAAAGTACTTATTATCCGAATACCCGATTAATCGATGGAAAAATCAGTAGAATACTCGATTAGTAAAAGAATCATAGCTGCAGCCCTAACTGTCGATGTGCATGAAAATAGACAGAATCTACTATTAAAAGTCTGGTTCTCTATGATCAACTTACAGTAAATGTGACAACTTGAGATTTGTTTATCTCAGCTTTTGTCAAGAATGGTCATTTATACATGTTTTAACATAATTTATTAATGACTAACGTAGGCTATAGGCCACTTGGAAGTTGGAACAAAGAAATAAAATAAGTCCTCTGAAACTCGTAACATTCACATATCCCACTGGCTCATTATTCTCATTATGCACATGGTCAAAACTTTTCACACCTCAGACTTTGCTTTAGTTGCTGGTGCAACCAAAACGTAATCGCAGAGGCAGCCTCATTTCCGTTCGATCCCATCGGAACGCATCACATGACCGCTCATTTACCGCGCAAGCCCGGCCCGAGCCCGTGTAAAATGATAGAAATTAAGCCCGAACCCGTCGGGTCACGTCGGGTCCGTGGTCGGAAAGATCTTCAGCTCTAGTACAGATACGATGTAAGAAAGAGATTCATTAGTACAGACTTTTACTGTATTACTGAAGCATTGAGTGTTTTAGTGATGTTGGATGTTCTTTGTTTGTTTTCTACTATTTCCCGTTTGAATAACTGCTTTTTATGTTCCTTAGAGAATCAAAAAAAGCAATAAAACAGCAATACAATAATTCATAAACGCTTCTCGGCTTGTTTTGTAGGTGTAAAGCGTGTGACAAGTGTTCATGTATCTAATATGTGACCCTGGACAACAAAACAGCTTATGGGTCAATTTTTCGAAATTGAGATTTTACATAATCTGAAAGCTGAATAAATAAACTTTCTATAGATATATGAGTTGTTAGATAGGACAATATCTGGCTGAGATACAACCGTTTAAAACTCAAATCAAAAAAATCAAAATATTGAGAAAATTGCCTTTGAAGTTGTTAATCAGGGGCACTGTGGCAGACCATCCACTCGCAAAAATAAAGTTTTTATATATTTAAGGTAGGAAATTTACAAAATATCTTCATGGAACATGATCTTTACTTAATATCCTAATGATTTTTGGCATAAAAGAAAAATCGATAATTTTGACCCACACAATGTATTTTTGTCTTTTACTAAAAATGTTCCCGTGCTACTTAAGACTGGTTTTGTGATCCAGGGTCACATATCTGAAAGTAATAATCAAGATGACAACATCAAGGGCAATAATCAGCATCGATGATTTTTTTAATCTTGCAGTCCTATGGAATGAGTTTATGTTGTATCAGATATATGCTGCTCTGATCCACATCAGTTTAAAGACACCTCTGGTGCTGCTTTGTTTCTGTTTAAATTAAACAAGTTATCGGGGTTAAACTATGTTTTCAACATTTTCATTATTTATATTTTATTGTTTGTTTCATCTAAATCCATTTAGAAGTAAATTATCACTTGTACCTCTTATCAGCAATCCTAGGATTTATTTTTTATAATAACAGGTCAGGGTTAAACACACATTTTCTGTCATGGTCTGTGGACCCCCTGAAGTACCCTTGGCCACCCCCTGGCCACCGCATATATAAAACTGTAGCTCCGCCACTGTTTGTAAATCATAAGGTAGTCGTTAGGGCTGTCACGATTATGAAATTTGGCTGATGATTAATTGTCTAATAAATCATTGCGATTATGACGATTAATTGTCTGTTTTAGAGCTTTGACTTTTAATTCTCATACATTTTTTATTCAGCTTTGAAACGACCATATTGTTCTGAATATAAAGACTATGTTCTTTTTCTTGGAAATACATAGGAAAAAATTGGGTCATCATACTTAAGGTTTAGGCTTTTACCTGTAAATAATACAACCGCCAAATACTTGAAAATTAAGTAAATTGATCAGGAGTGAATTGAAGCCACCATTAAAATGCTATCAGTTATAGAAAAGCTTCTAGTCTGTTTTTTTCTCACTTGCAAGACTACAATAAAAGTTTACTTCTATGTTAATGAGATTTTGGTAGGTTTTCACACTGAAATAATATTAAATTGTAAATGCTATAGTTTTTTTTAAAGTGATTGTGTTGTGGTGGTACATTTTACAAGCTCAGTGGTAAGAGCATTGCGTTAACAACGCAAGGCTGTGGGTTCGATCCCAGGGATTGCACATGCCTGTGTATAAATGTATAGGATAAAGCAATGTAAGTCGCTTTGGATAAAAGCGTCTGCCAAATGCATAAATGTAAATGTAAATGCTTTAGTTACAATATATACAATAAAATATGCCGTATGCAGATTAGACATGTGCCGATATTGCGATGTTGTTATCGCGGGCACTTTCAAATACCGCGAAAATATATAGATCAGCATTTTGATTTTTAGAACGCGTATTTGTTTATTTTTCATCAACCGGATAAAAGTACAATGCGTGCATGCTGCGTAGGAATGCGCACTCTGATCTAAACAATCCCATTCCCCATGTGGAGATGCCTACGCATGTGTGTGTGTGTGCGCTGCTGAGAAAAAGATGTGCACTCTGATGTAAACAGTACCACACGGAGAGGAAGCATGGCGGAAGGAGGAACGCTGCCGACGATTTATCCCCATTCTAAAAGGGTGAAGTCTGAGGTTTGGAAATATTTTGGGTTAAAAGTAAGCCGAGTAATGAAATTTGACAGTGTGGCAGAATAATTATTTTAATTATACGTTGATGGAACGCAATAAAGTCATACACTGTCACAAAGTGCGAGTGAATTTGCTGTTTATAAATATTTAGCTTGCTATAATAGTTAACACTCTGGCTTGGCTTGTTATTCAAACAATAATAATAATAATAATATGAATTGTAGTACTAGCGTTGTACAGACATAAGTATATTTAAAAGCAGTTAACAAACTTTTGCAGTTTGCACTTTATTCTGTTTGAATAAACTCACTTTATACATCATTACTGTGTGTTGTTTTATTTATATTTATTTGTATTTAAATGTTTGAGGTTCTCTTTATTATTTAAAATAAAGTTGTTATCAAGAGGAAAACACTGAAGTTGGTTTATATTAGGGATGGGCGATATGGCCCTAAAACTCTAATTCCTGGTATTTGTTGCGATAACGATACAAATGACGATATATCTATAACGCCATCCACCGCTGTTTTTTGCGTCAAGTGATAGTAGCTGCATGTAGTCTAGACCCTCAGAAAAACAAATATTATCAAAAAGTAAAACTTACCCAAATCAAACAGCTCCTAAAATATACCTACAGTATTTTTGTAAATATAAAATGTAATAGTGAGATTCGACTTCAAAAGGTTGTAGTAAAGAAAAGTTAAATGAACTAAAGCTCAATAAACACATCATGTCATACCTAAAACTTTATATATTCTATTGTTGGGTGGAAACGATCGATCGCATCACGCTGTCAATCACTCTCTCTTGAACTGTGTGAACCTTCTCTTCTCACAGCAACATACACTGAATCTGTCTATGACTCGCGCTACAGAAAGAGAACAGAAAAATGCAGATAAAAGAAATCTAATTAAATAATCCATGCTTTTATACGCTCATAAACGTATTTAAAATAACGTAATACAAACTCGCATTTGTACTGTATGTAAACAGGCAGCAGTGCTGTGCGCGCTGTGTCGCTATGAAAGCACATGTGGGCGCGAGCTGCGCACGGGACGCTCCGTTCATCCTGTATATAACAGGCAAGAAATCATATTAAACAATTTGCGCACGCGCGCATAACATCTAACGAATGTTTAAAGAGTAAGTAGCATGAGATCATGAAAATTACATTTCATGCAGTGTGTTATGTTGCCGTGTTTGAAAGTAAGCTGTCTGCCAAGTTGTAAGTCCGAAGGTGAATAAATAACAAAGTTATTGGCTTGTAAAAATGGGAGTCGACTCTGAATCATGCAAACAAGACATGAGCTAGTCCGAGTCTCTAACCGCCGCGTATCTACGTCACTACACATAGTCCCCGCCTACGTTTTGCTGGGACTGCCGCGAAAACTTCACTACTAGTCTCTCCTCCCCCAAAACACTGTCGCTCGTTCGTGATGCGTGTGTATCATGTCTAGAACCTGTGTTCTACGTTGTGAAACTAAGTCCGTCTTATTTCAACTACAAAGGAAGAACTTCTGAGGGAACAATGGTTACAATTCATTTTTCAAACGATACCAAAGGAGTATAACCCCAGGGTTTTACTGTGCGCGCGTCATTTCACCGAAGATTGCTTCAATAATCTTGGCGCGTTCACTGCAGGATATGTGAAACGACTATCCTTGAAAGAGGGGGCAATACCAACCTTATTTGGACCTGTTAGCTCCACCGAATCACAACCTGTAAGTGTGAATATTTATTTTTGTCTTAACTTCAAGAAATATTTGTGTACCTTATGTCTGTGTTTAGCTAATGCATATAACGCTATCATTAGCATGTACCGTTATTTCTGGGGTATTACAGTTTGTTTATCTTGCTATTAACTCGGCTAATTTAATTGTTCAATCTATTAACTCTCAAAGTATTTATTTCAAAAACTGAGTCGAGTACTATCTGTATTGTAATAACATCTGAAGATACGAACACCGTACACTGTATGCCGTGTCAACTAGTCCAAGTATAATACCAGTGTTGTAGTCGAGACCAGCTCATTCGAGTCCGAGTCAAGTCCGAGTCCAGAGTAGGTCGAGTTCGAGTCAAGACCGAGTCCAGAGTAGGTTGAGTTCGAGTCAAGACCGAGTCCAGAGAGGGTCGAGTCCAAGTCAAGTCCGAGTCCTAGGACAAGAGATCTGAGACGAGACCTATAGAAATCTTCAAGAATATGTTAAATGTTTGGTGGAAACAATAAAACTGTTTGTGTCCTGTTGTGTTACACGAGGTTAGATAACATCAATCAGCTAGCTCATAGAGTGTCAGTGCATTAAATATACCATGGCATGTACACTGTGTTTTATTTACTTAGACTGATATTAGTTTAAAAATATTATTAGCTGAGGGTAAAAAAGGCCACATAGTAAGTGTTGTAAAGGTAATTTTATTACAATTATGACTTCCCCCTGACCAAAGATATGTCCAAAATTGCCCTTTATTGGCCCATTATTACATTTTCTGAACGTCTGATATTGACGTACAGGGGACCTTGGTACAATGTAAAAACTGGTTCAAATCCAGAGTTTATCAGACTACTTTCAGTTTTCACATGGAAATAAATGAAATGAGACTCTGTGAAATGAGTTTTGTACCCACAATAATAACCATTATTGTGATCAGTGTTTGCTTTAGTTGGGCTCTTGATCCTTGACTTTTGTTAAATTAATTTGTTCAGGTCATGTAATAGTGTTATAAAAACACTTGTGCACTGTGACATGCTTTTACAAAAGTTGGGGTTGTTCTCATGGAAATTGTCAGGCTGTAATAAAATGTATTAGTTTTAAACATTATTGATCAATTGATGACTGGTCTGAGTGCTTTGGCTAGTCAATGCACAAGTATTGAGAGAAAATAAACAAACATATTTCACTGACATCAACCCTCATCATACAACCCTCAACAATGATGACAATCGTCAAAATAATTCAGATAAACAGATCACCCAGCATGCATTGCAGCATGAAGCTTTCTTTTGTTGATTGTCACCATTGTTGAGTTTCATATGCAGATTCTTGATGTCGTTGTGTGTTAAAGTGGTTTAACAGATTGTGAATATGTTAATTCCTAAAAAATCACAGTATATCAAACTACAGATCCACGAGCTGACACATTAATAAACCAAACCCAATTTTTAACAGTGATCTAAACAATTTCAAAATGCATGCATTACCATTCAGAAGTAATCATCTCTTTGCTACAACTAATTTATTTTAACACACAGTTATGGCTGAAGGAAACCTAATTTAACATTAAAATAGAAGAGCCAAGAGCTCAACTAAAGCTAAAAAAGATCACAATAATGGTGATTTTTGCAGGTACAAAGTGATACTGATTCATTGCAATGAACATTGACAAATCATCAATTTTTAACCGTGATTCAATGGTTGCTTGCTATCTTACTGCACTCAAATCATTCAGCTCAGGTTTATTTCAAAGAGTCTCACTTAATTTATTTCCATGTGTAAACTCAAAATTTCAACCAGTTTTTACTTTGTACAGACTGGACATCAATATTAGACAATCAGGAGACGCCATGAAAAGCTATAGAAACAACTTTCATTTTTGGCCCATAAAGGGACGTCTTTTCAATGTATTTAATATTTTTGATGGGACTCGAGTGGACTCGGGAATAAGTCCAATTCCGAACATGTTCGAGTACGAGTCGAGACCGGGTCAAAATGCACACAAGTCCATGACAAGACCAAGACCATTAAAATAGGGTCTCGAGACCGAGTTCAAGACCGAGTCCGAGTCTCGAGACTTCAACACTGTATAATACTGTTACAAGAGAATTGTAAATATCCTTTTTCTTACTGGCATCTGCAGAAGGATCAATTAATTTTCCAAATACTTTCAACGTTTATGAACTTAATAGAATGTTTTATGAAATAATTTTTATGACATCCAACCACCTGTAAACCGTAATCCAGTAATGATGGTAGGCGTTCCATTTGCGACACATGATGAACGCGTTTGACCAGTCACAACAGACTACACCATCTGACCAATCACATGACACTAGGCTAGCGGATAAGAGGGGACTAGACGGATGAATTGTGGAACGAATCATTTGAGAGTCAGTCAAGAAGTATGATAAGAATAACTGCCCATTATTACGACATAATAGTGTTTTTACACCTTGTATATACATAAACTTGTTGTTGGACACTCCATAAACCAAAGTAGGGCCTTAAAAAGCATATGCTACTTACTCTTTAAATAAATACTTTTAGCCAAACTAAATGTTGTGGTGTAACGTATTATGACTATCAACGAATACTTAACAAACTAATTAAATAAAACGAAAGTGAAACTAAACATTAACTCGGATGCATCTACAGTGTCAACCTAAACGAGATTTAGAGCTCGTCTTTGAGTGCAAATTCTTTCTCAGCTTCACGTCCGCCCTCCGCTATACCCGTTTTCACTTCACATATGAGCTATGAATGGGTCTCACAAAGAAATACGTCATCAACTAGAATTTATCGTTTATATCGCGGGAAGACTAATTCCTATTGTGTGGGGAATTTATCTCGGTATATCGCAAACGGTATAATATCACCCATCCCTAGTTTATATTTTCAACCTGCATTTCTCATAGAATTGAATACTGCAATTAGGGTTGTTCCGATACCGATACTAGTATCGGAAATTCCGCCGATACCACATACAGTTCTGGTATCGGAATCGGCGAGTACTTGAATCCATGTACCGATCCGATACCAATTTCTTAAACAGGACGTAGGTATGCCCGCTAGCTTTGCTTAATGCTGCAAATGGCAATGCTTCTTCACTGCTAATATTGCAAACACAGAAAGTTGTGCTATGAAGAAGAAATGAAAATGTGCTAGGGACATGCACGAATATTCGATCCGCAATAATTATTAGGAAATTAAAAATGCTATTTGAATATTTTTATTTTTCATAAAAAACTGCATCACCACAGGTTTAGAATTGTCTTGTCTTATTTAACGCTTCTTCACTTCATATATAATTACTTTATAATGTAGAGAAAATATAAAAAATAGTTTGCATGTGTCCAAATCTTTCTGCAGTCCGCAAGCTAGTTTAAATATTTTAAGTTCACACAGGGCGGCCTGACGGATCGCGTGTTATGCTCAGCTCACATCACCAAACATGTTTTAAAAACTGGTGAGCCACAGAATTCGTTAACATTACATTACTTATATATAAGTTGGTATAAAAATACCAACGTAATATTAAATGATTCGATGATTCATTTATTTATTATCATGACTTGTTCGGAGCGGTTGTTTGTTCGTTAGAAATATGTTGGGCTAACTAATGCTGATTTCAATAACTTTAAACATTAAAATGTACATTTCACTGCAACTAATGTTAATAAATTTGGCCTTAGCATAAGACTGGTACCTTTCTCCATACCTAAAACCTGCATTTTCCTCCAAAAGAACTTCAGGGTCGTCGCCTTCAAGTTATAGCCTGTAAATAAATCCGCACGGGTGTTTGTTTTAAAACGCGTTGAAATTCTTTAGGTAGGCTTAGTTGAATTTACTTGTTTAGCTTTGCATTGCATTTACATCAATAAGACAGACACTGAACATGAAACGACAAAGAAAACAATATTTGCGATGGTAATCAGCAGAATTATTCATTCTTCCTCAAATGCCGGTCACGTAATAAACAACAAGCAGTAAAATGGCTCCGTCTTTGTTTTTAGGATCAATTAACAGTCGGTATGGTATGGAGGTATCAAGAAGCCTGTTTACTTTATTTATTATCAACATTATAAACAATAAAGCCAGATATTCTTGTCAGATATGGGTTTTGTTACCGGGAGTTAGAGAAGAGCCACGCAACGCATTATTCACATTTTCCGCTGTTGGTTTATAAACCGTCGGCTTGTTGAACAGACTTTCAACAGAGTAAAATAGACCTACTGTATTATGCTTGTTTTTCTTATCAAGAACATGTTCAACAAAATAAAGAAGATAACCATATATCACAGACTTTCAATATGTGTTTTGTTTTGTACGTTTGGTTTTTGTATGATTTCGCTTTGCGCAGGTTTAAATGCAGTTTTTATGTATTTTTTTTCCAACGTTGCTAATCTTTTCAACATTAAAAACCCTATATACACTAGGATCTAATATTAGTTCATTATGAATATTTAATGATAGTTATAAGCTTGATGTGAAATTGTGACTAAATAAAAACGAAACAAATTACGTATTTTTTCACTTAATTTAAATAAACGAATATTCGTTTTTATGAGCTCAAATATTCTAATATGAAATTATTGAAAAATGCCCATCCCCAGTGCTAGCGCTGTTTGGCAGTATTTCAGAGTGGACCAACCAGCCAGTAAAACTGCGACTTAAGAAAAATAAATAATATTACTGTCAAATGTCTGTCAGATAATAAAAATACTCTCTAATTTACTGTATGTTTTTGTTCACGTTTTATTAAGGGATAAGTCTAAAGCACACCATAAAATAATTATATCAATTCACACAGGGCTAGTATATACAGCTGTATACAGATACACACCCTGGTATCGGATCAGTACTCGGTATCGGCTGATACCCTGAGCCCAGGTATCGGAATCGGTATCGGGAAGGTAAAAAGGGTATCGGAACATCCCTAACTGCGATAATACCGTTTACCGCGACGAAACCTTAATCAATTAATCGCAGCATGGAAATTTGATACCGGCACATGCCTAATGCAGATGCACTACAGCTGTCTTCTATAGAGATGTGCAATAATTGCGATGATCTGAAACCATCGCGATGAGGTCAAACAATCGCGATGAGACGATTATTTAATAATCGTGACATCCCTAGTAGTCGTAAGGATCACCGTCGAGTCCAGCTGCTTGTAGTTTCAGCAAATAATTGCGTGTTTTAGTCCCATTTGTTCTTCCTATTGAATGCAGCCATTTTGCCTTAGGTTTGCCACTCAGGGGAGTAGGTCCCGGCGTATTCACGTGGGAAAGTGACGACAATGCATACCCTCAGTACTAAGAGGCTTGTTCGAGCTCATGTGGCGCTTTGCAGACAGATCGGCGAGATTAGCCGCTTGCAATAGAGGGAGGAGTTGAAAAAGGAGCAGTCAAGTCAGACACCTGGAAAAAAGTCGGACACCTGCTGCTTGCCGTAGTGACGTTGCAACGTGTTTCCTTTTCAAAGTGCGATTGAAGTGGATTAGAATAGTGGATTTGTCCAATAAACAAACATTTAAATTAAAAAGTAGCAACCATAAACTCTTCATATTGCAAATGTTATGTGCTGCTTAACACTGTGTGCCTAAAAATCATGGTAAACATAATCATATATTATTGTTATGTTTTTATTTTATTGTTGTTATGTTTTTATTTTAAAGCACTTTGTGATCTCTTGTCTATTAAATTACCAACGGAGTCTGTATTCATTTCATTTTTATTTTATTAAACAACACAAAATAACATGTTTATTATATTTGTACGGACAGAGTTTAAGTACTAAGTATTTAGTTGAGATGAAGGTGTTATAATAAACCCGAAACACACGTGATCGTTGTCTAGCCAATCATGAAAAGCTATGTCGTCATCACAGCCTGGTGCAGCCGCTCCTGAGATGCTCTCGAAATGATCTCGCAATCTTTGATGCCACACATGAAGGTCAGATGGCATCCACGCTGGTTCAAGTCGGACAAAATTTCTAACCGGTATGCACTGCTTCAAGTAAGATTTCGATCGATCTGCGCAGTGCCGCATCAAGTCGAACAAGCCTAATGTTGCTTCCGAATATGCCTACTTACCTACTATGTAGTAGAAGAAAACAGTACCTGAACAGAGTAGAATGTCCAAATCGTCAGTATTCATAAAAGAGTAGGCGAGAAATTCCCAGATAGCTTACTGGTTACGCCCAGATTTAGAAGTACTCAGCGACGGATACTTGAGATGCTCTATATCCCATGAGCCCACCGGACAGAATACCACACACAGCCCGCAAAGCTGTGTCTCAGCTTTCAAGTACAATTAAACATGGTAAAGCTAATGTAACATTAACATTGACCTTGCTTTGTTCTTAAATTGACCCTGTTTTATATTGTGCATAGTTTTAATTCATAGAATTTAAATATGAAGCATTAATATTTAGCTTATTTTCAGCAGTTTATTTACGTTTGTGTTTTATATGTATATTTGCCCTTTACAATATTATATATTGCTTAAATGACTTTTTAACTCACATATATAACAAAATACATGATAATTATTCACAAGATCATTTTAATCAGGTGGTTTTAACGGATATACTTTGGTGCAATAAAGCCCTAAACCAATTAATTACTAAAATTAAATTACTTAATTATCCAAACGAAAAATGAAGAGACGTGTAAAAATGGTGTAGTTTTATGGACAAGGAAAGAAAAGAACAGATGAGGAGAAAGTGAAAGTTAAACAAGAGCATGGTCGGATAACATTTGGATAAGGTCCAAAACATACTTGGCACATAAAAAACACCACAGAAGAGATTTACTCAGGTTGTTTTTAATACTACAATAGAATGCATATTAGAGCAACGTATCTATGTGAGAGACATCAACCAATAGGCAGAATACAGACAAAAGAATAATTAGCAGCAGTTTACAGTCAAGCATGTTTCTTTTACAAAAAGAACATTCTATTGGCATAATCATTCTTCACAATGGGAAATGTGGATGGGCCTGTTATTGCCGAAATTTAACAGAGAAAACGCATCGCAAAATCACAAAGCTGTTGGATTTCTTTTAATTGTTTACATTTTATCAAAAGCATATAGCCCTACAAGGTGAAAATGAAAATACGTGAATGAAATTAAATGACCATGCAATAGTAAATTGATAAGAAATTAATTTTAAATGACAGTAAAACTGACTTATCATATCGTCTTCCTAAGTGGGTAGGGTGACCACCCATCCCGCTTTGCATTATACAGTACAGCATTTTCACCCCTTGTCCTGCACGTCATATTGAGAGATACACATATTTAGAAAATGTCCCGCATTTTTATCAGTGTGTTGGTTTTTAGCTGTCACATTAAACACGTTCTTATATCCGAAACGCTTGTTTGCACCATTATTTAACTTTTTAACAGCGCTGTGTCAAAAGCAGCAACCCGGTGCAAATCAGTGTCCAACGAGCTCATACAAACGCAACTTTTTTAAAGCCTGACTTTTATCCAATATAAGAGAAGATGGAAGTGATTTCAGTCATCATGAGGCTTCGACGTCTGTCAGTTGTTCGGGTGGCGATCCTCCCATGTCAACTTGCCGAATAAAAAGTCAATAAAACATTGTAAATGTTGTGGCTTTGAACCTGTGTTCAGCCTATAGGTTGTGGTTAGAATATTAAAATAGAAATTATTTGCAAATAATGAAATTCATTATTTAACAATAATACATTTTAAAAGAGAAACTCTTTTTAATTATTTGTTTGTTCTTTATTCTTTTAGTTTTCTTTTTTTGAGAAGATATTCAAAGTGTACAACATGATAACTCCGAGTCTGATCTGTGCTCATCATTTAAAGAGACAGCTAACCATAAATTGAAATTGCCATTACAATTGTTTAATGTTATATAACATTTTATCTATGCTGAATTATGTTGTAGTTTGATTGGATTAAATAAAAAAATATTTTCACGAGCTAAAATGTAGAAATATATACAGTATGTATATATATATATATATATATATATATATATACTGTATATATAAATGTTAAATATAAACGCTACCTTTCAGTGGTGTCCCACACAAACGTATTACCTGTCCCAAATTTGATTTGTTGGGTAGTGGTCACCCTATAAAAGGTAACCACTCTTGCCGCAGAATTCTGGATCATTTGCAGAGGTTTGGTTGTACAAGCTGGAAGGCCAGTCAAGAGAGCATTACAACAGTCCAATCTGGACAGGACTAGAGCTTGTACCAGGATTTGCGTAGCCTGCTCTGATAGGAAAGGTCTAATTTTCCTAATGTTGAACAGGACAAATCTACATGACTGGGTCGAGCTAGCCACATGATCCGTGAAGCTTAGCTGATCATCAATTACAAGGTTCCTGGCTGTCCTGGAAGGTGTAATAGTTGACGAACCTAGTTGAACGGAGAGGTTGTGATGAATCTTTAAGTCCGCCAACATCACAAGCAGTTTTGTCTTGGCAAAGTTCAGTTGCAAGTGATGGTCCTGTATCCAGGATGAAATGTCACTCAGCAGCAGATACTGTCGGATCGTCTGGCTGAAATGAAAAGGGGAGTTGTGTGTCATCCGCAGGTATGACTTGAACCATTAGAGTGCCGTTCCTGAGACACCCATAGCCCTGAGGGTCGATAGGAGGATGTGGTGATTAAGGGTATGAAAAGCAGCAAATAGATCCAGCAGGATAAGTGCCGGTAATTTAGAGGCTGTCCTTGCCAGTCTCAGAGCTTTGATGACTGAGGGTAGGGCAGTCTCAGTTGAATGACCGGACTTAAAACCTGACTGGATGCAAGCCAGGAGGTTCTTCTGTGTGAGGAAGTAGAAGACTTGGTCGAATACAACACATTCAAGACACTTAGCAATGTATGGGAGGAGAGATACTTTTTCTCAAGGTGCAGGATCAAGTGTGGGTTTCTTTAGCAGCTGAGTTATGCGGAACTCCTTAAAAGCGGTGGGAATTGTACCAGTGTGGAGAGAAGAGTTGATAATGTGGGTGAGAGCAGTGACAACTGATGGAGCGATAGCCTGAAGGATATGGGTGAGGATGGGATATAGCAGGCAGGTAGTTGGGGGGTTAGAGAGGATGACTTGAGACTTGTCAGCTTTAGACAGGAGAGAAAATGAGGGAAGTTTGTGTGTGTTATGGTAGCTTGGACATGTTCACAAGGAGGCAGTGTGGAGAACTGACTGGTAATGGCAGTAATTTTGTTTAAAAAGAATGAAGCAAAATCATCAGCTGTTAAAGCTGGGGTAGTCAGGTGGAGGTCAAGGGTGAGAAGAAAATGGTCTGATGTGTGCAGCGGGGCTACTTGGGTATGGTTAGTGGTGCAGCAGAGTGTGTATCTAACTGGTTACCTGATTTGTGAGTTGCTGTAGCTGGGGTTTTGGTTGAGGTCAAATGATGAAAAAACAGATGTTAAAGTGTCCAAGTAGAACCAAAGGAATACCATGCACAGGGCAGGATGAGAGAACATCCAACACCTGGAGGATGGTAGATAACTACAAGGTGGATTTTAACAGGGTGTATGATTGTAACGCTTTGAGATTCAAATTAGTTGTTGTCGCACAAAGGTGGTAGTACTTTCCAATCATTTCAGATAAGTAGGCCAGTTCCTCCATCTCCTTCTGACATGTGAGGGGTGTGGGAGAGAACGTAATTGTTGGAGAGGGCAGCCAATGTGGCACTGTCCTCTGGTTTGATCCACGTTTCACTATGGGCTAGAAGATTATGACCAGTATGGTTAGCAGTAGCTGTAATGAAAGTAAGTGATGCAGTTTTGCGTTTTTGCAGGGTTGCGTTGCCTACGACTTGAGACATGTGATTTACGACTAGTAGTGACTGATGGTATTTGAAAACACATAGTCAAGAGTGGATAATAGAAAAGTGAAAATGTTAGTAACGAACGTGCAATACTAAAGTGCCTTGTCGGTGTCCTTGCTAGGTGGAGTCGTGCAGGTAGAGTTCAGAATCAGAATCAGAAGAGCTTTATTGCCAAGTGTGCTTGCACACACAAGCAATTTTCTTTGGTGTTGGAAGCTTCTAGTACAGACATTCAACACAATGACAATACAATATAATAAGATTTACAGTCTAAAAGATTCTAAAATATGCATATATAAAATAAATACTATTTTACAGAAAATGGGGGATAATAATATATAAGAGACATTGTACAGGGTAGTATATAGTAGAGTATACATATTAACAGATTGTATGTACACTTGTGCAAATGGATAATGTAGTAAGTAGAGGTAGAGTTATATACATGTATAAATAAAATGTAGATATAATAAGGCACTATTGTGCACACTATAGGAGTAGTGGAAGTGGAATATTGCTCTTAAGGAGCAGTTATCTGTTTAGGAGGGAGATTGCCTGGGGGAAGAAGCTGCTTCTGTGTCTGGAAGTCTTGGTGTTTGGTGCTCTAAAGCGCCAGCCAGAGGGCAACAGTTCAAAAAGTTTGTGTGCTGGGTGTGTGGAGTCAATGATGATTTTTCTTGCCCTGTTTTTCACTCTGGAATCGTAGTTGCACTTCTTTACACTCTTTGAGGCACACGGTGAGGCTGCCGCAACCGCTGTCTGTGGTTAAACTAATTATATATGCTCCTGGTTGCAACTGAATTGAGCAGGGCCCGCCTTCTATTTTAGCACAAAAGAGGTTAAGCTAAGCTACAAGACCAAAACTGAACAGCTTGAGAATGCATGCCAACAAACATGACTTTAGGAAAGTAAACAAAAAGCAGTGCTAACCAGCAACGATAGCTGCGCTAAAACAATCAAGACAGAAACAAAACACTTACACGCTTCTGTTGACTTCTGCTGCCAGACTAGTCATATCATATCACATCTATATCATGCCGAATCATGTCGTCATATTGTATCATATCATATATTGTATCATATATGATATCACATCATATATCATGTCAAATCATATTATCATACCGTATCGTATCACATTGTATCGTATCATGTATTGTATCATATATATCACATCACATGTCATAATTTATATCATATATCACGTAAAAATTGATGAAACAATCTGAAAATTCATAAGAACATTTCTGTTTATTTCAGCTGTCATAGCTAATTCTGTCTGTTGGTGTCTCAGAGAAGATAAGAATAGTGGCTTGAGTGGGGGGGATCTGAAATGCATTAAAAGATTAGCACTTGAAGATGTAAATCCAAAATCCCAGTGTCTGTCAAGCTGTCCTATCGAAAGCTCTCTGAAAAGAGGGAAATAAAGAAGAAGTGGTTGAGAGAGGCCCAGCCTCAAGTGTCTGGTCAGGCCAGGCCGCCCACTTCAACCTTGTCAGGGTCGTCCTTGAGGCTGCCCAGGCAAGAGGGTTCCCAGGGAGAAGGTACTTGCAGACACACAAGGATTAACTTTTCACATGGCTGGGGGTCTATGCCTGAACAAGCAAACTGCTTTATTAAAAAACCTTTGCAAAAAATATATATATTAAATTTTCATTGTAAATTCCAGTTTTAACAAATGTTTCAAAAGTAACCCGTCAGCAAAAACCTTGAATTGTTTAGAAATATTTCTTGATTGGCAATGTCAATGCATTTGATAACTATTTTAACAGTTTGAAAATTTAATGAAATTAAATTTGCATAATATAGAATAATAATAACATTATCAGAGAGACAACTGTAAAAAGCGTTACTTTTGTCCCAACATGAACTCCTGCCTTTTAAACCCGATTTACTTACATACTGAAAAACTCTGACAAGGCAAACTTCAGGATGTGTTACAGCACTTACAGTAATAACCTGTAGTTTGATTATTTTAATGTGACACATGAAACGAAAAACACAACTTGTAATTAGAAAAAAGCATCGCTTCAGTAATTTACTTTCTGTGCTCGAAAACTGCTTTCCGGACCTAACTGCGGGAAACGATGACGAAATCGTGTGATATTCAGCAGCTCCATCAAGGGTTGTGTGCTGAACATTCTATCATAGCTTGAAAAGCAAATCAGGGCTCTGATGTTACTTTCGTCCCGGTTCTCCCCTATTGTGTGAAGTCATTTAAGGACTACCTTTGTAATCACTGTATTCACGAACGACTAATTTCTCCCTTAAACAAATAGGCAGAGCAGTTTTAGATTAGATTATTTTGACTCTGTGTGATAGTTGATCAGGAAACAGCTCTTTTTACAACAGGCACTTAATATGGCCAATGGCCAAGAGCGGTACAAGGGAGGTCGGTGTGTGTAGGTAGCAGGGTATACCCTTACACTGTTTTACTCAATAAGATAATACTGCAGAACCATGCATTTGCCTGTATTTGATATACTACTGTATATAGAGACCCATGTACATTAGTTTAAAATACATATTTAAAAACACAAAAAAATCCTTAAATATGAGCATAAATTAAATATTATTTGTATCAATGTATATAGTTATAAATCACCCAAAACTAATCATTACAGAAAGGGAAGTGACTTGCCTAGTCAGGAGATGTTAATGTTAATAAATCCATTTAGATTAAAATATCCAGTATGTGAATACCAGAAAATTTGGTCATGAAATATTTAGATGAGAGATGTTTGACTTCATGTTTGACTTCAAATGCATACTTCAGAATCTTAACAACAATTAAGACATTGTTGAAACTCTATAGCGGATAGATGAGAGATTACAGGGGTCTTTTACTCAGGATTTGATCTTGATGTAAGTGGTGTTTGGCAGAAAATAAATAAAAAATATTTTGTTTGTTATTTTTCTGTTGTATAGAATTGTGTCTCAACAATGACCTGTAGAAATTATTTTTATTGAAAGCATGACCACCATGAATGACACCATTTCACCTAACAGGACTACATTCAAAAGATTTGGTGAAATGTAGAAAGATTCTTGTGACACCCTAGGGTTTTTGGAGTTTTAAGAATCTACGGTTGCATGCTATTTGGACAGTCACAGCACACCTCTCATAGTTTTCTCTGCCACGGCCATCACATTTCAAGATAAAACCCTCTCACTCTTTCGTCCGGTTACTGTATCCTTTGCAGGGTAGCCATGCACGGCTCCTAAATTCTCCTGTAGAAAACTGATCTTCTCATGACCTGCAGGCAGAATGGCAACAAAACCACTCTTATGTCTTTCTGTCCCTAACACAGTTTCTCTCTCTCTTCCACTGTCTTTCAGTTATGAGGCATGTTACCTTTTAAAAAACCTTTAAAAGTCATTATGAAAAGCAGATGATTTTCTGTAGCACAACAGGTGCGTAGCATAGCACCAGTTATTGGCTATAAAATGTACAGCTTGAATCAGAGGTGAAGAATTTGAAATTTGTGTTTTTTTTCTGGAAAATATTTTTTTGTGTGTTTTAAAGTTAGCTAATGCAATAGTTAACAAACTAACAATGAGTGTCCTTTTTAACTATAACAGTAGACAAGTAGGCCCAATGTGTAATTTTTTGGAGGATCTATTGACAGAAATGCAGTATTATATATAACTATATTTTTAGAGGTGTATAAAGACATTGCATAATGACGCGTTATATTTTTGTTACCTTAAAATGATCTCTTTTAATCTACATACACCGTGGGTCCCCTAACATGGAATTTCCCATGTTCACTCTAAAAAGTGCTAGGTTGTTTTTGACCCATGATAGGTAAATATTGAACAGTACACTGGTGGGTTAAAATTACCCAATGCTGGGTTGTCTTTATTCAACCATGAGTGAAAACAACCCAGTAGTTGGGTTAAAATAACCCAGCAGTGTGTTCTGTCCAATATTTACCCAGGATGGGTCAAAAACAACCCAGCATGTTTTAGAGAGTTGCTTACATTAGCCCTAAACGTACAAACTGCTTGTGAGGGTGTTTAGTGAATATGTTATCTCCTTCGGCAAAGAAACGAAAATGTGACGACATCTTTGTCCTTTTGGGGGAGGGGTGGAGTGAGTCTTGTTGAATTTACGATGTTGTCAGAAGTCGGATATCAGTTTCTGGATTAATTTTTAAAACAACTTAATATGCCTAATAAAGGTATCCATTCAAAATAAATAATAAAGAGTCCATTCAAAACTTTACCGCTAGATGCCGCTAAATTTTATACACTGAACATTTAATGGGCTAAAATTAGTGTTCATTGTTAATTTATATACAGTTATACAACAGTTCTTTCAGGTTCTCGAATCTCATTGGCTGAGAGTCTTGCGATATTCCACCAGTATCACCACAGGAACCGCTTCACTGTTTGTATCACTCCGCCACTAAACTAACTCGGACTATGCTGTCCTCGCAACTGCGTCACTCTGAAGAAGCTAGACAGCTACACAAAGCAGTTTATCTTTCCAGAATGTTTACTTCTTTGATCTGTTCTCAATTTTTGTAAAACTGACATATAATAAACAATGTATGAAATTACAGATTAGCAGTGTTTAACTGTTATGCTGGGCTGGAATTCGTGGCGGAAGAAAGTAGTTCCCCAGACCCTTTAAAAACCAGAGGGTTTTTCTGATTTATCTACACACGTGTGCCGTCGAACTGTTGTAAAAATAGGGTTGGGTACGTTTACATTTTAACTGGTACAGTACTTAGAATTCAGTGCCGGTACCTTTTTCGGTATTTTACTCTCTGTGAAAAAAATAATAATCCAAATCTCTCAATTTCAACATTTTATTGAAATTTTACACACTGGACAAAATAAATAAAGACAATAGAAATACCTACAGCATTATCATTACTACCAGCTTATTTTATTTCCTCATCACAAACATAATTACTTAATTATGCAGTGTGATAATTTACCTAAACCATGAGGCCTCCACCATTAGCAGACTGTAATAAAGCTCAATAAAAGGGAAGGAAGGAGGCGGGAACCGGCGAACATTCAAACGTCGCTCATCCTTTTATGCTTCCGATCTCCTCCGTGAGAGATACGAGGCCGGTGTGGCGCCCAGCTGACACTCATTATCGCTCGCGCCACCGGCCCCGCTTCCTCCTCACACGGCTCTCGTCACTCCTCTCTCGTCACACAGACCATTAGAAAATATAGCATAAAACAAAACTTAAATAGTCCACAAAAACTATTTTTAACAGCATTATTACTGAAATTAACAGATTTAATTTAACAGATTGATTTTTAATATACATTTTAACAGTGTTACTGTAACAGTTGTCTTCAGTTTGGTTTTGTCTCTGTGTTCATTATTAGTTAATTAGTCCCTCACCTGATTCTGTTCTCCCTGATTATGTTCCCTTGTTATTTAAGCCCTGTGTTTTGCCCCATTCCTTGGTCCGGTATTGATTGTGTTCCGTGTGCTTGTGTGGATTCTCTTTGATTTATTAAATTACGCTTTTTGGATTACCTCTCTCTTCGTGCGTATTTAGTCACACAGCGTACCGTTACAGAATACCGGACCCCAACAGAAAGAAGCGTTGTTTTTTCCCCTTTTTTGGGGGGGGACTCTTTATATGGAGTTACCCGCCGTCCAGCTTCTCTGCCTGGAGCAGGGAGACCGTCCGCTGGAAAGTCATACTCAGGACTTTTTAGATCTGGCGTGCCTCATGGACTTCCCGGATCGCTGTGTTTTTTACCACACCAGCCTGGGCGAGCAATCGAAGGTACGCCTTCCAGCGGATGGTCCCAAGGAAAACTTTGGCGCTTTTGTGGAGTGGGTGCTGGAGAGAAACGGACTGTTTTATATATCCAGTCCCACTCCCGAACCAGAGACTGACCAGCCATCACCCCGCTGCACGGAGCCTCTGCACGAGCCCACCGCAGATGGAGAGCCCAAGCCTGCTGCGATCGAGGAGCCATCGCTTAAAGGAGCGACAGAGCAGATCATCGCCCCGGAGCCCAAGCTTGACGACACGTCTGACCAGGTGTGTGAGCCAGCTACACCGTGTGCTGCCGTGGGAGTCCTCGTGGACGTCGAGGGGCTAGAGGGAAGCCCCACCCACACTCCTGCTGCAGAGGGTGAGCTAATACTGGACTCTGACATATTAGACTGTGCCAGTGGATTGGATTACTGGCTTCTCCCGCCCAGCTCCTCCTCGTCTCCGCTGGTACCGCCCAGCACTCTTTCAGCAGCCAGAATCCCATCGCCAGTTTCCATAAAGTACCCGCCCAACCTCCCACTCCCTCCTCTATCATCAGCCGTGGGTCTGCTGGCACCTGGAGATGCCTCGGCTCACCTTCTACACGTCAGTGCTGTTGAGTCGGTTGTGCTTCGGGATCTCCAGCCACCAGCTGCCTCAGGGGTAGAGTTTCCCATGTCTTCGCCACCAGCCCCCGAGACCCGGACTCCACCTCGTCCCTCTGACCCAGCGTCTCCACCTAGGCTCCTGACTCCCTCGACTTCACCATGTCATGAGACTCTGGCTCCACCGTGGTCTTCCGGATCCCCACCTCTACCTCGGTCGCCGGAGCCATCTGCTTCACCTTGGCCTTCTGGACCCTCGGTGTCACCGGGGCTATCCGTTTGCTCATGTCCACCATGGGCTCCTCCTCCATCAGCTCCGTCAGTCAGCCCCCTGCTGTCATCAGCCCTTCCTCCACCAGGGCTCCGTCCTCCGGAGACCACCACCGCCACAGCTGTCAGTTGATGTGACCCTCAAAGGCCAAATAAATTATGCACATAATGTACAAAGTATGTACATGTTCATATAATAGGTTCTATATAGAAAGCCAATAGGCATTTTAGAGCACCCTAGTGGCAATTTTGGGAAAATCCCATAACAGCAAATAATCTACCACAGTAAACACTATTGTAACACACTGCCTTTACCATTTATCCTACAGTATTTTATTTAACATTTGAACATAAAAGGAAATATATATATATATATATATTAATGTTTCATTTTTAAAATATTGGCAAGTAGTCACAATTAGGAAAACACTGCCTCGCCAATAGTCAAATCTCACCTATATACATTCTGGAGAGGCTTAGTTACTGTCCTCCCCTCTCTCTATCTACTAAATATGATAAATTATGATAATATATGACTGACATATAATTTTTCTTATTGGGAAAGGATAATTACATTCTGGACGCGAGTTGCGCAACCCGACAACAGAACCCAATAATCAGTTATGCACTTATGCTGCATTTGAGACAATTCGGATTTCTGGCCGACCTCAATCCCAGAAGTGAAAGTCTGAAACAGCAAACGAAGTCGGTTATCTGACCTCTGAACTCGGGGCAGAGCTATCAACCCCGACCTCAGTGAGTCGTGTCATTTGATGTCACGGACAAGATGGTGACTAGCCCTTCGCAACTTTATGTGAGCCGTAAAAAACTTTAAACTATTTGTACAACACGTAATATGTATGAACATTAACGTTATATTTATGAACAAATGCCTACGTTTGAATAGCTAACTGTTACCATATAACATTCTCAGTCTCAAAGTGACATCACGTGGTAAACATGTGAATGTGACACGTGGTTGACTGGAACGGATTGAGGTTGGAAGTGTAACATTTTATGTCTTAATATCCGAAACGCAATACTCATTTAGCAGACGCTTTCATCCAAAGCGATTTACAAGTAGGAATGCATACGTATAACACACACACGATCCGGCGCGTTGTGATGCATCACATGCCTTGTTCTTAATGGGTTTTGTCTCGTCGCATGATTGCATAGCCCGCATCATCTCAGATCATAAACATGTAAATTCGATTGGGTGATTTGTGTCATCGTGACATACATACAGTACTTACAGTGTGTGTTTGAAAAAAGTCCTCAGCTTTTTTCTGGGGCACATTTACCCCCAAACCGCAAAAAGAGCAAAGAAGTGAATGAAAGAAAAAGTAGATTTGAAGCTCTTGGCAAACACGCTCAAGAGATAATTCGGCTTCTGATTGGCTGAATGTTAGTTCACTCTAATCTAAGTAACAAGCCAGAGAACACGGGCGAAAATAGGTGACGGGTCAAAAAAAAGTGGGGTGGACATAATCTATATAATTCTAAAAGTGCTGCTACGCCCCTGCATATATTATATATAATGTTGATCATACAATAATACATAATGTAAATGTGCATCAGTCTCACGCTGCGCTGTTCACAGCTTCAAACTGCTTCAAACTTTTGTGTTCTGGATATTTTGGACATCACACTGACAGAAAAAAGAACTATCAGAACTATCAGATTCAGTTGGCCAATGAAATGAAGGAAGGCGAGGATTACTGTCCAATTATATGAAAAAATGCAAGGATTACTACCCAGTCAAATCAAAGAAGGCTGGATTTACTATTGACAGAAGCAGAGGTCAGTTTGTATGTAGGTTAAGTAGCTAAATGTTTAAAGTTTTATCACAGTAATGTTAGGAGCCGTTCCATGTCGCGTCTTAAATGCGTGCAAAACACTGGCTTCATTGATTTCTCCCTCTTTTTAGAGCACTCGGGAGTTTTGATTTGAGCACACTTGACACGCCTCAACATTTACATAGCAAACCTAAGTGAACAATTGATTGTAATATCCAGTAATGCAAACTACAAGACGCTGAAAAGATGTGACAAAATAAAAACCTTCAATAGTTCATGCTAGTTACGGTTTTTTGCAAACATGTTTTGCAAATATTTCAAACGCATTACTTTTAAATGAATTCTCGCTCTTTAATTCTGTTTCTATTTTATCTATTTTTTATAAATAAAAAAACCCGAAGGGTCTGCAACTTCTCTCATTTGATGTCTATGTCTGTAGCTACTGAAGTTAAAGGGATATTTCTCTCAAAAAAATTTAATTCTGTTATCACTCGCTTACCTATATTTCTTTCCAAACCCATATGCTCGTTCATGAAAGATAGATTGTATTTCAATCTGGTTATATTTGGATAAAAATATCAATTCACCATGTGTTTACTTTCTTCACTGTTGTACTGTAATTTACACCAATTCTTCATAACACATAGTTTGCTGGTCAAAACATACACAAAGAACGTAAAGTAAACAATTTATTTGCAATGCTTTCATGTGCTAACATTATTTTAAAATAATTTGCTAGCTATCATTTGCAGTAAGTTAGCATTTTTTATAAAAAATAAACATTGCAGTACCCCAACTTAAACTTTCGCAAAAATGTAATTAATGAATGAAATCCAGTTAAACAAGACTGATTTTACTGACCTGATCCTTCTGCTCGCGATGAACTTCCATGGTACACAGACAGTACTCAACTCAACTCAACTTTATTTATATAGCGCTTTTTACGATTTTCATTGTTACATAGCAGCTGTACATGAGACATATTGACTATAAGCAAAACAATTAAAGTTATACCTGTAAAAACAAGAAAAAGGTGAAAACACAGAAGACAGACATACCCACATACAAACCACTCCACACACACAATATGCACATGTACTAACCCACATAGACATAGACACACACACGGACGTGCAGACACACGGATGCGCACACCCACAGACCGCACGCATGCACAGTGAAAGCACACATTTAAGATAAAGGAGAGAGAAACACAGGTCAAATATTAAACCGACTATAAATTCCTATATGCAATATTAATTAAGTAAAACTTTAAAATTCAAAGCCCCCCCGACCAGGCAAATTGTGCAAAACAGTATGCAAACAGTGGAGAGGAACCCAAAACTCCAATCGAGAAAAAAAACCTCAAGAGAACCCAGTTCCAACCAGGGGATTCCAGTTCCCCTCTGGCAAAAGCTGCTGCCTCTGCACAAGCTTGACAGTGCTTGCACAACAAGGCTAAATAAAAATAAATAAACTTACTAATGAGGTAAATTATAGTTTTAAGATTATTATCATTAATAATCTAATAGCATTTGAAATTTTGTTGTGAAGACGTGTCAAGTCACCGCGTCCTTCTTTATCCAGCTCTATCATCTCTGTCAGGTTGCCGCTTCCCATTCTCCGCTCTACCATCAGGTCTGGGCATGAACTGCATTCTGCTCGCTGTGGTAAACTTGGAACAATGCGACAGGACTGGCTGAGAGCTGGCTTGTTGATGCAACAAGTATATCAGTTGTGTTTCTGGTTCCGGTTGATCTAACTAATGCAGCCTAAACCCTCAGAGGAATTATATTATGTAAGTGTAGTGTATGCAAGATTAAAAAGATGTGTCTTTAGTCTAGATTTAAACTGACAGAGTGTGTCTGCCTCCCGGACAGTGCAGGGAAGACTATTCCAAAGTTTAGGCGCTAGATAGGAAAAGGATCTACCACCTGCACTTGATTTTAAAATTCTAGGTATTACCAACTGACAGGACACCTGAGACCGTAATGCACGTGAAGGACTGTAATACAAGAGTAGTTCACTCAAGTACTGAGGAGCTAAACCATGTAGGGCTTTATAGGTAATAAGCAAGATTTTAAAGTTAATGCGATGCTTTATAGGTAACCAGTGCAAGGTTGACAGAACCGGGCTAATATGTTCATACTTTTTTGTACGTGTAAGAATTAGAGCTGCAGCGTTTTGGACCAGTTGGAGTTTTTGTAATAAGCCTGCAGGGCAACCACCTAACAGTGCATTACAGTAATCTAGTCTTGATGTCATGAATGCATGAATTAACTTCTCTGCATCTGACATTGACAGCATATGACATAGTTTAGATATATTCTTTAGATGGAAAAACACAATTTTACAGGTGTTGGCGACGTGGCTCTCAAATGACAGATTACTATCGAATAGAACAACAAGATGCATAGCTGACGACGAGGGTTTTATGGAACATCCGTCAATAGTTGAGCAGTATTGTTGGTTGTTGTGTATGGCGGTTTTCGGTCCAATAAGTAACACTTCTGTTTTGTCCGAGTTCAGTAATAAAAAGTTGTTACTCATCCAGTTTTTTATATCGCCTATGCATTCCATTATTCGATGGAACTGCTGTTTCATGAGGCTTCGAGGAAATCTAAAGTTGAGTATCATCAGCATAACAGTGAACGCTAACTCCGTGTCGCTTTATTATATCTCCTAGATCAGTGGTTCTCAAATGGGGGTACGCTTCCCCCAGGGGTACTGCAGGGGGTATGTGAGAGAAACTGACATTTAGGAAAAAAATATGAAAATCAATAAATTATGACAATAGTATTTTTATATCATGGATTAAAGTTCTCCGTCGCTACGATGGATTTCCGTTAATTGCAGGGTTCCAGCCTGTCCTCAATGTCTTAAATTCACTTTTCATAATGTTGTTAACCCTTTGCCGCGTACGATCACACCGGTGTGATTAGAACATTCATGGAAGCGGCAATAACAATCTCCTCAAATGTAATTTGACGGATGTGTTTTATTCAGATCAGACACAGTATCTGCAATTTAAGCAATTGTTAAGATCACTCAATTCTTCTACCAGTTCACAAGGCACTTAGGTTTGTGTTTTTAAGAGAAGTGGATGAATTCACGTGATGTAAATCCGACAGATCTCAGACCACGGCGGAAACAAACATGGCGGCGCCCGCTTATAGCTCAACTAACACGATCATTATAAAAATGTTTAAACAACAAAACACATTCACATGCACATATTTGACAATCGGAATGTCAGATATTTCATGACATAGTTAACAGTTTGTGAATTTTTTTGAGTAAAAAAGAAAAATTATGTAAAAGCAATGCATCAGTCATACAGCTGCTGTGGCTCTGCGGTGTGTCACATGATACGCAGTGCCGCGTCGCTATGGAAATGTTAAAGTGATAGGCTACCTTCTTAACGGTCGCCTTGGAAAAGCTAGTCAAACACTGTAACTAGTCACTGTAAACTAAAAAGGGGTACTTAAGCCAAAAAAAGTTTGAGAACCACTGCTCTACAGAAATAGTATCAGGGAAACTGAGACTCAAAATGTATGGCAAGTGAATTTAAGACATTGAGGACAGGCTGGAACCCTGCAATTAACGGAAATCCATCGTAGCGACGGAGAACTTTAATCCATGATATAAAAATACTATTGTCATAATTTATTGATTTTCATAATTTTTTCCTAAATGTCAGTTTCTCTCACATACCCCCTGCAGTACCCCAAAGTACCCCTGGGGGTAAGCGTACCCGCATTTGAGAACCACTGCTGTAGAGGTACAAAAAGAAGCCCTTAAGGGTACCACCCTAGTGATGGCTATTGCACCTTAAAAAGTACCGTTTTGTAGTTAAACCAAAACCTAAAAGAATATAATGCACCACCTTACACTTACACTTAACCTTGACATTTTCTGTCTTAAATCTTCTGTCTTCAACATTTTGGGGCGGTTTCCCACACAGGGATTAGTTTAAACCATGACTAGGCCTTAGTTAAATTAGGATGTTTAAGTCGTTTTAAAAGAACATACCTTATAAAAACATGACTAGTGTGTAGGGCTGTGCGATTTGGGGAAAATATCTAATTGCGATATTTTTGACAGACATTGCGATTGCGATTTGATTTGCGATTTTAACTTTTCTAATTCAAGCTTCAATTCAATATTGTTGTGTGGAGCACAGTATGGGTATAGTTACCCTGAAAGAAAACAACAAAAATAAAAACATTCAATTGTTTCCATTAAAACCATTACAAAATTACTTTTTGTAGTGTGCTTTGGGCATTATTCAAATAGGGCTTACTGTTGTTCAATTGGTTCCCAACTTCCAGATTACATCACACCAGTAGAATCCAAATACCAGTGTACACTATTATAGTTACCATTAAAACAAATACAACTCCCATTGTAACCCTTAAATCCATAACATTTTCTATTGTGTTAGTGAATTATTAAAATAGTTCATAGTGTACATAGGCTGATTTATTATTGTTTAAGTATGTGGGATTTTTTAAAACAAGTAAAAAATGTGCTGAATGTTTAATTTCATCCAAGTGAAATTAGCAAAACAGTTAGATAGAATTTACATTTGTTTGAAACGCGGAGCTAGGCGTGAGTTTACAGTACACAGGGTGCGTGCGTGCGTCAAGCCTCGTCCATATTGCCAGATGCCCGAGCCGGACTCAAGTACTATAAACATCATTACGAAACAGGCTGTGTATGCGCGTCAAGTTTAAACGGCTCGTCCGCGAGACGCGCGAGTATGACAGGCTGTGTGTGCGCGTCAAGTTTAAATGGCTCGTCCGCGAGACGCACAACGCGGGGAAGAGTCGCGCGAGTATGACACAGGCTGTGTGTGCGGTCTTCTGAATTGGGCGGTTCTTTAGTATTTATTTGCCTAATATGATCGATCTGACTCTGCAGATGCCATAATAACACACACTGTCTCTCTCCTGCCTTCTGTATGTTTGTTTTTTTAATGACGGACGTTTATGCAGTTGGCTGGGGCAGTGCTGATTAGGCATAACGGAGGTGCGCTCACTCAGTTGGTTAGCAAGAATGCCACTCAAAGCGGGCTTGGAACAGACGCGTTTCCTATTTTTCACATCGCTTCCACATCGCAGCCTCTTGCGATTAGCAAATCGCATCGTCTCACATCGCGATTGCGATTCGATTCGATTTCGATTAATCGTTCAGCCCTACTAGTTTGCATCTCGAGACAAAACAAACGCACTAAAATATTTTAAGATGTCAGTGTGAGTTGTTTTCGATCAAGACACCTCTAACATTTGAGTTAGTCTGGGGCTCTTAAGCCCTGTCCGGGAAACCGCCCCATAATGTCTTTGAATCTTCAGTAAAGAAAAGGCTTTCACAAGTCTATTAACAATACAGCAGCCTGGGACGTGTTAGGTTGAAGGAGGCCATAGAGGAGTATATTAACAGGCATAAGGAGGAAATCTGTTCCTGAACACTACAGGGAGGTTGAATAGGGTCACAGAAATGAAGTCAAAAAGAAAAAAAATTAGCCTGATAAAATACGTTAAGCAAGCACTGTTTAATCTATTTAAAGATACGCAAACATACACTTACAAATGCTTACCATGTTATTCACCTGTCCTTCATAAACTTTATGCGCTCTCCACACACAATACAATACAGACACAGTTGTATACTTGCAATGCAGGCTTATGAAAAGCAGTAGGGTTTGTTCTTGATTTAGGAAAGTCAGGGGTACCTAAAGAGGGTCTGAAAGGCAAAGGGGAAATGGGGGGTCAGGCCTGGATTGTGCTTGAATTAGACAAACTATTCAGATCCTCCTAAAAAGCTTTTGGGCTCTTTCACTACTAGCAAATTGGGAGGAAATCTGGCCATTGTCACATGTTTTGAAGTAGCTGGGGCTTTAGTTAGGTGCTTACCTACAGATGAAAGTTGAGACAATGGAGCATTGATGCTCCATATGTCCCCTAACCAGAAATCTTGTGACATTTTTTAAAGCTCTCTAACTGAAATCGCATGAGCCAACTCAATTACGAAATGCGACAGAACTTAAATTTATATATATACAGTATATATATATATATATATATATATATATATATATATATATATGAATGTACAGAGAGGTAGGAAACACAATCTAGTTAACATTTAGATGTATTACTTAGCCAACTTGTTGCAGCGACATGAAACCAGTAATCAAAGTACCGAAAATCAATTCCAATTCTGGAATCGGAATGAAAAGGTTAGGTATTGGATACTTAATATAAAATTTTAATTTAAATTCCTCTTATCAATTTCTGTGTGCACATTTTCAGAAATGTGCACGTGTTAACTTGTGATCTGCTGATATCTTAATAAAAGTCCTTGTGAAAATTGTACCATATTTTTACAAAACTAACCACAGTTTAACTATATGGTATTTGTAGTAAAGCACATCACCCACATATTTAATATTGTTTTATTAGAGTAACAATAATGTAATCATGATTTTTAATTATGGTCAACTGTGGTTAACTATGGTAATACAAATTGTAATAAATCTGACAATACATGATTGCTGTGTATATACATACACAAAAAGGTGCATATATATACACAGTACAGTACTATCTTGACAAAATGTTTATATGCTCTCCTACTTGTAAGTCGCTTTGGATAAAAGCATCTGCCAAATGAATAAATGTAAATCTAAATGTTTACAAAAAAAATTACAAATAAATCAAAACTGTGAATTAATAAGAATCAGAATCGATAAGCAGAATCAGAATTGAAATCGAACCCTTAATCAAAGTTATGTTTTTATTAAAGAAAAGACACATAGTACACATAGGATTAAAAATGTAATATTTTATCACATTTTTGTGTTTGCTTGGACAATAAAATTAAAAATGTCTCTCCAGTGCATGCTCTAACATTCCTTTTATTTTTCAGCCTCACTTATGTTATTGTCAGTCTCTTGGCTCACCAGTAGTGATTAGTGTCCAGGCCACAGGCTCTCACCTCTCCTTTTCTGAAACAGCCCATCCATGTTTTTCATCACTATCCATACACACTTCCTCTCTTTACACCCTTGATGTTTTCCGGAACCTTTCTCAACATTCTAACCATGTGCAAACTCTCATTAATCAATGTCAAGCTACAATCAGAGTACAAGGCCAGCATTCTTTGTGCTGCCCCCTAGGATGCTCATACATTGCATTGTTCTGTTTCACATGGGCCAAGAGCCCAAGTTTAAAGGGATGAGATTGAAAAATAAAGAAGAGAAGCATTTGCATTTTTCTCAATCATTGCCATCCTTAGAATGTCTTTCTGTTCGTTTTCAGCCTATACATCAAAAGAAATGATGGTTTTGAGGAATATATTTACAGAAATAAAAACAGCTTTTGAAAAGAAAAGATACAAAGACAGCATTTTTACCACCCTGGGAAAAATCTTTTAATTGTGTCTTGCGGGGGAAAACTAAAACATTTTGAAAGATTTTATACTGATGCAGAAGGTTTAGATAGACAACAGAGCTTTCTATTTTATCTATGCTGTCAATGTCTCATGTTCATCAAACATACAGTAAGCTCTTTATCTTTTAAGACCCTGCTAATGAATGGACCCTACTAGAGTTGCATTCAAAGATGCCATCCTGGGGTGGGCATGTGGATGTGTGAAGTTGGAGAATAAAATGTCAATATTACTAGACTATCAAATAAAATCAATAATCAAATTAAATAAGCTTGTAACAGGAAAATTATTTGCCATTTTCAATTTTAAAATGATAAAAAAATATAAAAAACTACTTTCCCAGAAAAAAAAAACTTGAATCTAAAACAACCCTGGCAAAATAAAAACACTGGCATCATTTTGGGTTGCGTAATATAGCCAATTTGTTGCTAAAAGTTGCTAAATGACGCCATAACGTCATTATGTATATATACCTGGGGCGGCTTGAGGGTGAGTAAAACATAGGCTAATTTAATTTTTGGGGTGAACTGTTCCTTTAAGGCCTTTTTACTGTTTTCTCAGACAATACCAACAATTTTTAAACAACTTTCCTCAACCTGTCTGGCGTAAAGCATTAGTATAGAGTGATTTTGCAGACTGCATTTGCAATTGCGTTTTCTATTTATTCATGTTAATCGCAATTCCCTTTGCATTCACTTTTCCTCTGACTTGCACAGAAACCCATCGATCAATGGTGGGGTGGGCTTATGCAATGGTGCGTGTTTGTATCAGGAAGTGACGTCATTCACCGTCAACGGTACATTAGAGTGCTTTGCAGTCAGTCAGCGACCGGTTGAGGCTAGAAGGGGTACAACTACAGCCAAAATAACAATAATGGAACGAACAAGGATCAGATGCAAAGTTTCATAGAAAAAACTTAAATAACTAAATAACACTGACATAATGAACAACAATCATAATGCAGGATGCTGTTTATTCATACAAAGTGAACATGTTTTGTTATGGTTTACAACAAATCAAGATATAGCATACGTATCACAATGTAGTCAATACATGTCATGTCCTCCCCTTGACTACAGGTTCTCTCAGAACATGGTCTTGATGAAGTAAAATATGTTTTGTAGCGATTTGCACAATTACGTTTGTAAAATACTGCATTTTAAGGTAAAATTAAAAAATGGCAGGACAATGTACACTGTGTATGGGTTGATTCAAGTAAAAAATTGAATGACAGAAAATAATGTCATAGAGTAAACAGAGATTAGAATCGGCCAAGGATTCAGATGAGAAAAGTTTATAGACTGCCATAGATGTAATGGCGGAAGAAGAAGAACAAATGGATACAATTAATAATGTTATTATAAGGAAAGCAAGGTTTAGGTTTGGCCCAATCTCTTATTTTCTCAATAATTTTATTTTTTTTAATATCATGATGTCTCCATTGCCATACATGATATTAAGATGTCTCTGATCCACAACAGCCTGCTGATCTCCCCTGTTGTCTTGTTGTGCACTCTTTCTTGTCTGGGACAGTGGCCAAGTGCCACTGAGGACACTCGGCCTAATAAATCATCCCTTTTTTAACATCTGCAAGGCCCAAAGGCTACCCCTGACCATGACAAGCTCTTCTCTTTCTCACTGGGAGACTCCTCAAGGATGACAAATGCAGCTTTGTCTCACCACCACTGAAGAGGAGGCTCTCATCTTCTTAACTTGTTTGACAAAAGGCATCTGAAGGCCAGCTTTAGCCTGCCAGCCACGATAGCCGGCTCTCAGCAGGGATGGCTGCTCTCTTTCTTCTTCTCTCTCGTTCCTGTTTTTTAATGCTCTCCTCCTGCGGAGGTCATCGACTATAGGCCTTGTCCTTTCATTCCGTCTCCACTCTCAGGAGAGTATGAAGACATCAAGTGCAGAGGAGGGGAAAGAAGCCAAATTTTTCAGAGGGAGATATTAGACATGGCTGTCACTACTATTCTGTTGCCACTTTTCAAGCATGTGGTAAGATGAGAAAGGGGGGTATATAGATGAATAAACAGCGCACAGAAAATTTTGATCTGTGGCTTGTTGCATTATTTATAATTCATTAAACAAATCAAAAATCCTTAACAATGCCAATTACTGTACAAGGCGAAAGGGGAGAAGAAATAAATTGGTATTTTAACATTGTATACTTGAGAACGTCTCGGTTACATTTGTAACCTCGGCTCCCTGATGGAGGGAACGAGACGTTGTGTCGAACCGACAGATGGGGTTCGTCCCTGAGAACCAATCGTTTCCGACTACTTAGAAAAGGCCAATGAAAATTAGCAAATGAAATTTGCATGCCGGACTCCGCCCCGGACATCCGGGTATAAAAGGGAGACGGCATGCATCATTCATTCACCTTTGTTCTGAGGAGCCTGAGACCTCTCACGACTGCTGCAGAGGACAGCACGTGTTGTGGCAAGAGGACACAAAGTCTCGTTCCCTCCATCAGGGAACCGAGGTTACAAACGTAACCGAGACGTTCCCTTTCTGTCGGTCTCTCGACGTTGTGTCGAACCGACAGATGGGGTTCCAATGGAAAATGCCATAACACTGTGCCCTGTCACAATCTCAACGAAGCGACGGTGACTGGCCTGGGCGTGTCAGCCGTGAACGCTACCGCGAAATTGTAACCTACCAGTGGGTAGGTAGGGGGTCCCAGAGCTTTCTTGAAAGGTGGTAAGGCCCCTACCTTCGGCCTCACAGGCGGTGCCTGTTTCTCTAACAGCGAGAAGCCGCCGGAACCGTAAGGCACTGGGTAAGCGCTACTTCCTCAAGTGGGGGATGCGCTGCAGAGACCACTTCCTCCGCAGGGAGGAGAATAGTGGAGATACCAACATGGTCTCACGATGGGGAAGAACTCATGGGAAGAAAGTGCGGCTGAAGAGAAAACCGCGAGGTGGAGGTTCCACCCGGGGAGGTCATGGGTTACCAAGGTGGGAACCAGCATGAGGATACATCAGACGGAACGCCCTACTGGGGAGTTGCAACGTCTGGTAGCACTAGGTCCGGTTAGAGCTATTTGCGAATAACTCAGGTGATACCCGGCCTAAGGGGCAGGGCTGCTCTGCCCGCCCCAGGGGGTGCTTGCTTAGTGATGGATGGAGTGCCTGTCTTTTCGCCCAGTGGGAAGAATGGAGGCTAAATCGGTATACTGACCCACTCGAGAGAGGGGGAAAAGAACCGAACAGGCGTACACCCTACCAGTTGCCGGTCCTACATGTGGCCATGCAGGACGCGGGCTGACACCGGCTCTACACGGAGGTTGTAAAACCTCGCGAAGGTGTTGGGTGTAGCCCAACCCGCAGCTCTGCAAATGTCTGCGAGAGAGGCCCCCCGTGCCAAGGCCCAAGAGGAGGCAACACCCCGGGTGGAGTGGGCCCTCACTCCTAGGGGGCACGGGCGATTTAGGGATTGGTAAACTGTCTTGACAGCGTCCACAATCCAGTGGGCCAACCTCTGCTTGGAGACAGCTCTCCCCTGTTGCTGACCTCCGAAACAGACAAAGAGCTGATCCGAGCTCCTGAAACTCTGTGTGTGGTCTAAGTAGAGGCGCAGCGCGCGTACTGGACACAACACGGACGGGGTTGGGTCTTCCTCCCCAGTGGGGAGCGACTGTAAGTTCACCACCTGGTCCCGAAAGGGAGCGGTGGGAACCTTGGGCACGTAGCCGGGCCGAGGTCTCAGGATAACGTGAGAATCCCTGGGTCCGAATTCTAGGCAGTCAGGGGACACGGAGAAAGCCTGTAGATCCCCTACCCTCTTGATGGAGGTGAGCGCCAAAAGGAGAACCGTCTTCATCGTAAGATGAGGAAGAGAGGCATCCCCTAGTGGCTCGAAGGGGGGCCTGGTGAGGCCTGACAGGGCTACATCCAGGTCCCAAGAGGGTATGGAGTGCGGACGAGGCGGGTTACGCCTCCTCGCACCCCTTAGGAATCTAATGACCAGGTCGTGCTGCCCTAGAGACTTTCCAGCAACTGAGTTGTGATGAGCAGCAATGGCGGCTACATACACTTTCAGTGTGGAGGGGGAGAGGTTAGTCTCGAGTCTCTCTTGTAGGAAGGACAGCACGGACCCGATCGCACAACTCCGTGGGTCTTCTCCTCGAGAAGCACACCAGGTCGAGAAGAGGCGCCACTTGTAGGCGTACAGTCGCCTAGTGGCAAGTGCGCTAGCCTGAGAAATGGTAGCTACCACCGCCGGGGGCAGACCACTCAGGATCTCCTCGTCCCGTCCAGGGGCCAGACATGGAGGTTCCAGAGGTCTGGCCTGGGATGCCATAACGTGCCCTTCCCCTGGGAAAGCAGGTCCTTCGTCAGGGGAATCGGCCAGGGGGGAGCTGTCGTCAAGAGCATTAGCTCCGAGAACCAAGTCCGGTTGGGCCAGTGTGGTGCAACCAGTAACACTTGATGCTCCTCTTCCCTGACCTTGCACAGGGTCTGTGCAATGAGGCTCACTGGGGGGAAGGCGTACTTCCGCTTGTCCCGCGGCCAGCTGTGCGCTAGGGCATCCGTGCCGAGGGGTCCCTCGGTCAGAGAGTACCAAAGCGGGCAATGGGTGGTTTCAAGGGAGGCAAACAGGTCCACCTGGGCCTGCCCGAACTGCACCCAAATGATGTAGGAACGGGGCAGGAACCGTCCCGGATCGACCGTCCAGCGATGTCATGGCTGGATACGGGCCCGATGGTATTAACCTCCCTGGGGTCTTCCCGTCAGGAACGCTTCTTCCTCGAAGGTTGTTGACGGGGTGGTGGTCTCCCCTTCGACGCCCTCTTCCGGGGTGCCGCCTGGGTAGGGAGCGCTGGAACCGGAGCTGGCTTCGAAGGGGGCCGGGGCTGCTGGGAAGCAGAGGCCGCACGGGAACTCGAAGGCCTACGGGCGGCCGAGTCTCCGCGGGGAAGAATATGGCTAATCGCCTCCGTCTGCTTCTTCACCGTCGAGAACTGCTGAGCGAAGTCCTCGACAGTGTCACCAAACAGCCCACCCTGCGCAATGGGCGCGTCGAGAAAGCGGACTTTCTCGGCGTCGCTCATCTGCGCAAGGTTGAGCCAGAGATGCCTCTCCTGGACCACCATGGTGGACATCGCCCGACCCAGGGCCCGTGCGGTCACCTTGGTCGCCCTTAGAGCGAGGTCGGTGGCAGTGCGGAGTTCCTGCATTAACCCGGGGTCGGTCTTACCCTCGTGGATCTCTTTCAATGCCTTGGCCTGATGGACCTGCAGGATGGCCATGGCGTGGAGAGAGGAGGCAGCTTGGCCCGCGGCAGTGTAGGCCTTTGACACCAGCGATGCCGAAGTCTTACACGCCTTGGACGGGAGTTTCGTTCGACCTCTCCAGGTGGACGCCGCCTGCGGGCACAGGTGCACCGCGAGTGCACGTTCCACCTGGGGCACGTCGACGTAACCCCTAGCCGCCCTACCATCGAGGGAAGAGAGAGCGACGGAACCGGTTTGACGTGTACGCGCCGAAAAGGGGGCATTCCACGTCTTTGCCAGTTCCTCATGCACCTCCGGGAAAAATGGAACCGGGGTTGGGCGCGGCTTGGAGTCGCGCTCAGAGCCCAAGAACCACGTATCCAACCGTGAGCGCTGGGGGAGAGGCACCGGAGTACACTCTAACCCAATACACACGGCGGCCCGGGAAAGCATGGCCGACATCTCGACATCCGCCTCCTCCTGAGCTCGTCCCCCCCTAGGGGGGAGCTGCAGAGAGTCGTCGGGATCGGATGCCAGCAATTTGCTCTCCGATGCTGCGATGGACATCTCATCCTCATCACGCATCGTGTCCGACTGCATGAAGGAGGACGCTGACGGTGTGGCACCGCCAGCTAGGGAACAATGAGGCGAGCGAGACGGGGTGCGAGCGGTCCGCGAGCACTTGGCTGATGGATAGGCGCTCGCAGAAATCCCCATATCACCCTCGCCGCTCGCCTTGGCGGACGGAATGGCCTAAGCCATCCTAGTCACAGCCCAGGAAGCATGCGAGGTGGTGGCTAATTTTCCGGAGAAAACAGCCGCCCGTGACCGCAACGTCTCTATGACCATCTGCCCGCAGTGCGGGCAAGATGAGTCCACGAAGGCTGCCTCAGCGTGTTGGACCCCCAAACACCTGACACAGACATCGTGTTTGTCCCCATCCTCGATGAGGACACCGCACCCAAGAGAACAGCGGGACATGCCACGCTGGAGAATTTAACTCTTTTTGTGAATGCAGACGGTAAGGCACCGTCTGCAGCTTGAACACCTCTGGAACCGCCGAGATGCCCAGGGGAAGTCGCTGCAGGAAGGGACAGTCCGCTGCACCACGTCGTAGAACCGGCAATGTAGAGAGTCTTTGCTAAGCAGCAAGAGAAGATCTTCATAACCGAAGGCTCCGAAGAACAAAAGGTGAATGAATGATGCACGCCGTCTCCCTTTTATACCCGGATGTCCGGGGCGGAGTCCGGCATGCAAATATCATTTGTCAATTTTCATTGGCCTTTTCTAAGCAGTCGGAAACGATTGGTTCTCAGGGACGAACCCCACCTGTCTCATCGACACAACGTCGAGAGACCGACAGAAAGGGAACCATGGTTAGTAAAACAATGATTTTGATAAAAGTAATCAATACACCAAAAAACACAGTTACTACATTTTTACCACCAAGGGTTCTGTATTGCACACAAAATGCAGTGTAGAATGACACAAGCAAGATTTTCCTAATACCGGCACAACTGAAAAAGTGATTGATGTTTTAAGTAAGGAATAACCCAGATAGAACAGGTCTGTAAGATGTACGCCTGTAACAAATTGTTTTAGTGCTAAAACTAGCTCCTAAATCTGTGAAACGTTAGGAGTAGTGAAGAGGACTAAGTCACTAAGACCAACTAACAACAATCTTAAAATGGCTGTAACATCGACAGTCTGCCTTGAAACATAAACATTTTAGAAATATTTCTAGACAATGAGCTTAACCATAAAGCTGCTGATGCAGATGGGCAAAATGCTGATAATTATCGGAACATACTGTATACTTTATACAGCATATACTTTATATATACTTTATATGAACATATACTTTATTTGCAAGAACAGATAACTCCTTTCTTTTAGTATTTTCATGTGTTATTGTGTTTATTGTGTTTGTTAGCTGTATTTTTTAGTTATTATTACTTAATAAAAAAATAACTGCAGATTGAATGATAATTGGAATGCACAATAAAAAACGATTTTTAAAAATAAAAAACTATTTAGTTAAACTATTAGTTATCTGTTTTTGCAAATGAACTCTTCACTTGTTTAATTAGTAACATGTTTTTTATATCTTAAACTTAATATGGCAACAATTATATTTAAAAAATATTTTTATTTTAAAGGTCTCCTCAGACGAGCACTTTCAACAAGTTTGCATGATTTATTAGGGTCTTCATGAAATGTCTGGAACATATTTTGCTTAAAAACACTCAATGGCTGTGTAAACAAAACCCTTCTTGCCTCGTCAAAAACAGCTATGCTCACAGCAACCCATTTTGGTGCATGTCTCTTTAACTGATAATGAGTTACAGCTAAACCCCACCCCCCTTCTGTCCGGTGTGTCAACACAACACACGTGTAGTGGAAATGGTTTAGCTAAATGATATTTCCTGAATTACTGTGCGGTTAGTTTCATCTTAAACGTCTCAAATCATTCGTCCGGAGACAAAAAAATCAGTCACAGCAAAAAGCGCATCCTAATGTGTTTACGTTGTGCGTGTATGCTTACCTAAAATCCACGGAATCCACTACAGATCTCAGCGGAATTACATGGATTTTAGCGCTTGTCATTGACAAGTTATAACATTACACACACAACATGAGAGCTAGTTTGCTGTGACAGATTTTTTCAGCCTAAGCACGAATGATTTGATACGTTTAAAACGAAACTAACCCCAGTGTTCACCCCTGTTCATTAGCAAAACAAACAGCTTGCCGCAGCTAAACATATTAACGCACATAATGTATTAACATTCATACAGCTAAACTCCAAGTGTCCATCTGCACTTATATACAGTAAGTTTAACACTGGATTTGAATGTTCTATTTAGCCTGTGACTGACTTAGCTCCCTTCGCTATCATATGCTAACGTTATCCTCCTATATACACGGTACATTTACATCAATTCAGACTGTTGATAAATATTACTTGCATCGGCAGCTTTGTCTCGTTCAGTTGGTCTCGATCCCTCTTGAGGAACAACTTTGAAGCTAATCCAGCTTGTACTGTCCCAGGTTGATAAAGCACTCCAGTTTGAAGTAATTCGCACAAACAAGCAGGTTTTTACTTATGGTTTTTGATGGATTTCCACTAAAAATAAAATAAATCCACTCCTGTCTCTTCCTAGGTTTGGACTCTGTGCAGCGACTACATTGCATGTTGTCCACGAACTTTAGCCATGGCGTCACATACACTGATGTCGCTTGTGAAAACAACAATGGCGGATTTGGTGGGTGGAACTGTGTAGATTAAGGGGCGGTAATATTACAATAAAATCTGCTTTGGATGTCATAATCGGAGCGAAATCTGAACGGCTCGATTTCTCACATGCTTGCAGGGAAAGGCACACCAAAACAAACTTACTGTGTTCTTATTTTTCATGTTTTCTGGGTTGCTAGATGCACCGGGGACCCGATTATAGCACTTAAACACAGAAAAAGTGTGGTTTTCATCTGATGTCTCCTTTAAGATCATTTAACATTTAAATATGATACCTCATTCTATAATATTATAAGATTAAATGACTCACAGAGACCAATCCTCTATCAGCCAATCACTGTGGTCGTAGTCAGTGAGCTTGCTGACATCATCCATAGCAACGAGGTCAACCCCCGCCCTTTTTCTTAGCTAAAGATTTCTTTCTGCTCCTTAGTAAAATTTGCTCTTAGCAGTGTTGTGAATAGGTTTTAAGAAGAAACTCTTAACTAAAAACTTTTACTGCTGTTTATGAGAGCTCTTAGTGGTCAAATATTTTTTTTGTGAATATGGGCCCTGACGTTTAAAAACATCTGATAAACATCTTAGAAAGAGCTGTTTTACATACATTCTAAATCATAAACATCTTACAGACATCTTCTATATGTCTATATAACATCTGACCGCAGATGTCTGAGACATATTGCAGATGAGCAAACTAAATACTGTAGGCCTATATATTTTTTAGATATTATATTATATATATATATACATATGTAAATGCATCCATTCAGAACACAGCCACATGTGACCGCAACACCCTGATCGACATGTGCTCGCAGTGCGGACATATCAGATCCACGAACGCTGTCTCAGCATGCTTGAGCCCCAAGCATTTGACACAGGATTCGTGCCCGTCTGCTTCGAGAACAAAGCGGCCACACCCAAGATTACAGCGGCGAGACATGTCAGTGACACGTGCACGCTGTAGGAAATTCTCAACTCTTTCAGGAAAATTTGCTCTTTTAGACACTTATGGCTTTCCGCCGAAACGCCCCAGGAGAGTCTTACCGAGAGGCCGAGTCCGCTGATCTACGTCGTATGGTCCAGTAGTACCGAGAGATAAGCGCTTTGCATATAAAAATGCTCAGCAGGTTCTAAAGAACAAAAGGTGAATGAATGGACCTTCCAATCTCTCTCGTGAAGCCGAAACGGAAGTGACTTAAACTGCAATTCATCGACTGGCCGCTAGAGACTGGCTCCAAAAGAGAGCTGAATCTCATTGAGCCCCATGTTAAAATGGGCAACTTTACAGCAGAAAAAAACATGTTTACAGCCTGGTGCAAAAAGTTATTTTGGTCTATATAGATAATTTTACCCTTCATGACAACTGTGAAGAGGGTGAATTTTTTTTCACCCGTTTAACTTATATTAAGCCTTAAAATTATGCAAATTAGGTGCGTGGCCACTTGAGTGACAAGTGGTTTCAGCAACCAGATGCTTCAGCTCCATCCATGTCCCGCCTCTTTGCCCATTTTCGATTATCCGGGAGAGACGCGCTGCTAAGAACTCTGGAACAGTGCTCCAATGATTCGAGTCTTAACTTTCAGGTAGGTCATTTAGGGTATCCTGGAGGAGTGAGGTCTATGAGCCTCAACTTGTCACTACTGGGGTACCTCAGGCCTCAGTGCCTGGACCATAATAATCATGCCAACAAACATGGCTTTTCCTTTCACTGCTGTGTGGATGACACACAACTCCACTTTTCATCTCAGCCAGATGATCCGACTGTATCTCAGTATGCCTGAGTGACATTTCACTCCGGATGAAGGACCATCACTTGCAGCTGAACATTAAACAGAACTGCTTGTGATCTCGGCCGACAAGAAGATCCATCACAACCTTTCCATTCAACTAGGTTCATCAACCATTACACCATCCAGGACAGCTAGGAACCTGTGAGTGGTAATTGATGATCAGCTGAGCTTCACGGATCATGTTGCCAGCACAACCCTAAAAATTAGACCTATCCTATCAGAGCATGCTACACAAGTCCTGGTACAATCTCTAGCCCTGTCCAGAATGGGCTACTGTAATGCTCCCCTGGCTTGACTTCCAGCTTATACAATCAAACCTCTACAGATGATCCAAAATGCTGCGGCAAAATAGTTTTCACAATTTGCATTGTATCAAAACAGCTGTACAGGAAAAAAAACATGTTAAACAAACATTAAATAAAATAGAGCTTAGCAAGCAATACTGCAAGCAACGATGATGGGCCGGAGCACCACTCTGCCAACACTACATGGTGGCTTTCAGAAAACAATGGACTCATGTCCGATCCAAATCAATGTACACTACAGATATGAGACACTTCCTGCTTCCCTTTTTCACTGTAAACTTATTGCATCACCATGGCAACATCATTTGATATTTCAAAAATCTGTTTGTCATTTTTTGCAAAGTATGGTGACAATCGTATTTAAAAGCTTACCTATGTAATTGTCCAAAAACCCACCTTAAATCCAAAATGGCAGACTTGCCAAATTTCAAAGATTTTTGAGCATGTTAAGGTCTCCAAAATGCTCTAAAACATTGAAAAAAATTTATAAACCTGATGAAAACAATAGGGAATTACTTGTATCCCAATAAAAATAGCCTGGAAAAGAATATAAAATGGAGAAAACTGATGAAAATGAAATACGTAGACATATACAGACACATACACATACATGTGTATACACAAATAACATATATGAAAAATCTCTATATAGCATACATGAATTACTTTGTAGCAGCCCTCTCCCCGGACTGGGGGGAGCGCTCTGAGTTCAGGCAACACCGAGCTCGGAGCCCTCTTATGACAGCACGTCAAATATGCTAAGAATGTACTACTTAACTTATTTGTAAGGGTGAACTCGTGAAATGTTGCTGAACAAATAACATATATGAAAAACCTCTATATAGCATACATGAATTACTTCGAAGCAGATCTATACAGGTGGAGCTGGGGGAAGGTGGAGGGTTTCCGAAGCACGCTGCACTGTTACAGTAAGCAAGCACTACCCAAGATGTAAATGTTGAGCAGCAAGCTCATTGTCAAGCTCATGACACACATGAAGATGAACAGACAGATAGAAACAAAACTTCCCCTAAACAAGCAGATCTATCGCCAAGACGTGTACTGCTGCTGCTCGGAAGAGCCATGAGAACCATGTGCCTGGGCTACTACGCCAACCGACATATTACTAATGGCCTATTACTATGTGCCTTGGCTTATCATGCTGACCGGCTTGACGCTCTTTAGGTGTAATGTTAATTAACAAATGGATACACTGCTATACGATAGATAATACCCCAGCACCCACCTGAGCAAATATCATAAATTAAGTAATTTGATAACTCTCATTGATATAATTTATTGTCATGCCATTAGGAGCGATAAAGCGCGTGCTTCTGTGCGAATCAACAGCACACTCACAGCTAATGAAAACATCGACCTAAGAATAAACAAACTTGATATTACGCCACTAAATATGGTGAACTCCGTTTGAAATGCATACAAACAGGATTGCTTATTTCATTTAAACCTGTTATCATGTCCGTTACTATCGGTGTGGCCTCAGAGCGATTGCATGCTCCAGACTGCATGTTGCTCCAGCTGTATAAACACAGATGTGTAAATGCTACTGCTAATATGCATAATGTTTCACTCCTGCATACGAATGCAAGACTGCTAACATGAAACTTAGTTTAAACTTGTTTATGGTTGCTCATTTTCTGGAATTAATTAGGCAGACCACACAGTATTCACAACGAAACGGTGTAATATAGCATTCACTTATCTTAGATGTTGATTTCAGATGCTTTCTGAAGTATGATGCACTGCTACAGCAAGCACTAGCCAATATTTAAATGTTGAGCAGCAAGCCATATAGCACTATATGCGATCTATCACTTGCATTTAAAATCAAAGAAGCGCTCATAATATCATAAGTTTTGTTGCGAAGACCAATGCATTCTCACTTCCAACTTGATATTCATTCAGCACCCCTCACGTTGCTTTTTAACACCCAGTACACCACCATTTTTTTAATGTTGTTTGTTGATGTCTGGCCCTATATGTAATAAACAAGATTTTAAAGTTTATATGATGCTTAATGGGCAAGCAGTGCAGTCTTGACAAAACCAAACTGAAATTACTGTATCTTTTTGTTCTTGTTAACTTTGTTAGAAGTTTATTTTAAATAGGACAGATAAACTAATATTAACCCTGTTCAGGGGCTTGTTAGTTCTGTATCGTGTTATCTAGTTAATAATAAAGTCATTTGTGATAAGCCGAAGTTCATGCTCAGAGGAGTCGGCAGACGACACCTGTCACTGGAATGGATGTCAGATCAGGAGAGTGTCTGTTCTCCATATTAGGAAGTAGACATGTTTTGTAGTGTTAAAGCAGTGACAACACTTTCACCCACCTGAGAATTGGTAGTTTCTTTTTAATTGATGACCACTTACCAGAATCAGACTGACAATACTGTCCAAGCGTAAGCGTGAAGCATATAAAGATATGATTTAGGATTTACTGCTAAAAGTATCAGTATTTAATATCTGTTCACTATGACACAGATATATAAAAGTAAAATTTTATACATTTGCTGCCAAAAGGGTTGTGAATGTTGGTTTGACAGAAATGTGCAAATAAAAACATAGCATGCCTAACTGCGAAGACAAAACGGTATTATACGTTAATCTTTGCATAAAAAAATTATTGACAAGCCCTATGAAGGGATACCTAAATGCTGTCCTTTACCACTCTTCCATATAGATTTTTCCATAGGGGATGAAAGGAGAGAGTCAAGGCCAGTCATAAAGAGTGTCTAAGGATGTTCTCAAGATTACGTGTAATGCCTTCAATGTCTCATCTTTCAGCTAATCTTTTTAGGTTAAAGTAAATAGCTTGCTGTGAATCATGGGATTGCATTGCGTGGGTACAGGTCAATCAATTTCATTAGACAGATCAATCATCGGCACTTGACATTTATTGTGGTGGTGATGGGTTGCGCTGGTGGACTCAGGACAGACACCATCGGTGATAAGTGTTGCTATCTCTAGATAGAGAGAGAATAAATAGACCTGGCTTTTCTGAAGGATAGATTTGAAATATTGCAAGTGAGATAAAGTGGTTATGAATATATGTCAATATCTTATTTTTTCTGAATGAAATGTCTAATTCAATAGTTGTCAATAGTTTGTATTCTGAAAGAAACCTTACTGATTTAAAAGTTTTTTACATAATCAAGTGCATTAAACACTTTGTTTATTAATGTGCAAGGAAAGAAGACATGTGATAAACATCTGACAATGGTGCTCACATTTAATCACACCATAACCGGCAAGTGATTGACCCAACAGCATTAGAACACTTCTGTAATAACAACCAGCAAAGCAATTTAGGATGGAATTATAGTCTTACAGTACTTAATATGATTAAGTTAAAGTAATCACAGAAATTACTTTATTAAGAAACTTTTTTTGTACGCAGCTGTCCACTTGTCGAGAGAATCAGCCTTAAATTTTGTTATGTTCTCTGTACATTCACCTGAGATTGTAGAAAGTATTTAACCTTTAAAGACACATTTCTGGGCGGTTTCCCAGATAACGATTAGCTTAAACCAGGACTAGGCCTTAGTTAAATTAGGATAATTAAGTTCTTTTAAAAAACATACTTTACAAAAAAACATTACTGTGTGCATCTCAAGACAAAACAATCGTAGTGATTTATTTTAAGATACGTCAGTGCAACTTGTTTTCGATCAAGGCATCTCTCACATTTAAGTTAGTCTGAGACTAGGTTTAAGCCCTGTCTGGGAACACGCCCCTTAATGTTTAAACCGTGATGCTAGTGATACCTAAATAAACCTGCAATGTATTAAATGATTGTTACCAGACTTAATTGTCAAAAATACCATCTTCCATTACATTTACCAGTCTGAAATTATTTAAATGTTTTCCTCGCCTTGGATCACTGGCATTGAATGAAAAAAAAAACGGACTGCATGAACTTTGTCCCTTATAAACCACACTGGTAGAAGAAATATCTAGTTTGTGATCCCTCCCTTGTATTTCCAGACGGTATCTTTTGGCTACAGCTTTAGATTTCACTCTTTGAATTTTTAGTGGTTGATGCAAGAACTAATCTAACTTGGATGACTCTCAAGCCAGGAGGGTAAACATTCTCTAGCTACAGTTCTTTTTGACGCACGCAACTGTTTTTGTAATGCCTCAGTGTGGAGAGCTGAAATTATATAAATTAATTTCTTGCAATTACATTGAATTGATGGGCAAAGGCTGTTCCTGATACCATGTTTGATATCCTTGATTATACTGCAGAGTTGAGACTTTTGAGTTGAGAATCTTGTTAATTGTGCAGATATCACATGGGTATAGTTACAAAGTCATTGCAAATAAACACTACACACATTCACATTTGTTGTAGTTTTTTATATTCAAGAACTATTTAAGTGTTTATATTAGAACCATCACAGTTCACCAGATTATTAAACATTAATAAACATCAGCTTTACAATGTATTAAAAGGGTAAAACTTTACAAGAAATAAAAATGGCTGCAGTAAAAGTTTGAAGAAGACATTGACTATATCAATGTAAGTGAATTAACTGAATTCAAATAATTTATTTGTTTGCAAAAAGGTAAAAAGAAAACATGTATGCTTCATTGCTTTAAAAAGATTTATATACTGAAGCTTGTTTTTATATAGTTATATTAAAGTAACAATATGGGGTTTTAATGAGGATCTAAATGCAATATAATATACAAAACTATTTCTTCAGAGGTGTATAAAGACCTTACGTGATGAACCATTGTGTTTGTATGACACTCAAAACTGCTCCGTCACACAGCTAACATTACAACAACAACATATCTTGGTATGTTAGTATGTTACTCACATACTGATCCGAATCAAAGCAACCTCCTCTGGGGTGATTTTGAGACGATCTTTCTCTCCAACGTCTCTCTCTGCTGGAAAGTATCTCCATAGATATCTGTCAGTATCTCTGCTAAAAGCTTTAGTGCCGCGGGTCCTAACGTGTCTCTGCTGGAAAGTCTTTATAATATTAACGCAGGTCCTAGCTCCTGCCTGGCTTTTATCCTTCTTTTTATACTTAAAATCCTCAGAACGTTTATTTTATGTAATAAATAAGACATTGCTCTTTCTACAGTCTTTCTAATGCCCGCAAAATCTCTTCTCTGCGTCAACATGAGAACGACATCTTTTTGTACTGTGGTGGCCACCATCGTGTTTGGACTGAGCGATTCGTTGCAAATATATAATACAACGCTAGTGGCCGCTGTTAATCAAAAACTGTGCCTTTAATTTAAATGCTATGTTTATTATAAATTGATTAATATTTATTATTAATGTAATAATTTTTATAATTATATAATTATAAATATAATAAACAATTAGCAGCAAAAGATCTTCCCTATTTCATCTTATCACTTTAAACTTCTTTAATTTGGAGTGAGAATTTAATTACAAGAGGAGTGGCTTTATTGCGTCAGATACTGTATGTCACTTTGCTCAGAGCTGATTGGTTTAGTTTTGGTTTGCAATCTCTAACCCAGAATAAAACTTGCGTTGGAGCAGGTTAGCTGTGTAGCCTAAATCTGTCATGAATGGTGAGGGAACAAGGACACAGTACAGAGGACCCAGACGCAGACAGCGGATAAGGGGTTAACAAGACATTTAATAAAATATAAATACAAAACAAAAACCCACGTGGGGGTAACAAAACAAAACAGGGGAATCTCCAACAGGACAGGACTAAGACTAAATACACCTAACAAGACTAAGATAAACATAACATGACATGACATGAACTACAAATGACTACACTAGACTAGACTAACACAGAACAGGCACTCACCAGACAAACGACAATGAACCAGCACGAGACAGAAGACACAAGGGCATAATAAAGGGGATAAATCAAGAGGGGACAGGTGCAGGACATGAACTAATTAACAAACAATAACGAGGAGACGAAAGGGCGGGAACAGAGACGCCACACCGGAGAGAGGGAGTATATGGAATGCCAAAACTGACTCTCTCCACATAAAACAAGAGGTTCTATCATGGTTCTGCCACTAGGTCAAGAAAAGCAAGACAAGGTGGGACAGAACCATGACAGAAGCCCCTCCTTAAGAAGCAGCATCCTGATGCTCCTCAAGGAACAAACAAGACTACACAGACTGTGACAAAAAACATAACTATACAAACACGACCAAAAACTTGATACATAGAAAACAAAAGTCCAAACAAAGACATGGCGCCGGCTGGAAGGCCGGCTAGACAGTACATGGAGCCGGCTGGACAGTACATGGCGCCGGCTGGATGGCCGGCTGGACAGGACATGGTGCCGGCTCGACGGCCGGCTGGACAGGACCTGGCGCCGCCTGCACAGGACATGGCGCCGGCTGGACAGGACATGGTGCCGGCTGGATGGCCGGCTGGACAGGACATGGCGCCGGCTGGATGGCCGGCTGGACAGGACATGGCGCCGGCTGGATGGCCGGCTGGAAGACCAGCTATCACCGGCTGGGCAGGCCTGGATGTCGACATGACAGGACAGGATGTCGGCGGCTGGGCAGTGCTCTCTGGCAGCTGGGCAGCATCTCCGACGGCTGGGCAGCGCTCTCTGGCAGCTGGGCAGCAAACAAGGACAAACACACAAACAGTCGACTCGACAGGCCTGGGCACCAGCTGGGAGGCCGGCAGGGATCTGCAGCGGGAACAGGACACCGGCGGCCTCAACCTTGGAGGGGAATCCGACGACCTCAACCCTGGAAGGGAGCCCGGCGGTCTCGATCCTGGACGGGGTTCCGGCAGTCTCGACCCCGGAAGGGAGTCCGGCGGTCCCGACTCTGGACTGGAGCCCGGCGGCCTCTACCCTCCAAGGGAGTCCGGCGGATTCAACCCTGGAAGGGAGTCCGGCGGCATCGACCCCTCCCGCTGAGATCCCTCTGTCTGCTGGGTCCAAAATGGCTGGTTCATTCTGTCATGAATGGTGAGGGAACAAGGACACAGTACAGAGGACCCAGACGCAGACAGCGGATAAGGGGTTAACAAGACATTTAATAAAATATAAATACAAAACAAAGACCCACGTGGGGGTAACAAAACAAAACAGGGGAATCTCCAACAGGACAGGACTAAGACTAAATACACCTAACAAGACTAAGATAAACATAACATGACATGACATGAACTACAAATGACTACACTAGACTAGACTAACACAGAACAGGCACTCACCAGACAAACGACAATGAACCAGCACGAGACAGAAGACACAAGGGCATTATAAAGGGGATAAATCAAGAGGGGACAGGTGCAGGACATGAACTAATTAACAAACAATAACGAGGAGACGAAAGGGCGGGAACAGAGACGCCACACCGGAGAGAGGGAGTATATGGAATGCCAAAACTGACTCTCTCCACATAAAACAAGAGGTTCTATCATGGTTCTGCCACTAGGTCAAGAAAAGCAAGACAAGGTGGGACAGAACCATGACAAAATCACCATTAGGGCTGTGCAGTGGAGCCAGTATTTGTATCTGTATCTGTATTTGTAACAATCTCAAAATTATTTGTATCCGCTTCTATATTCTGATGGAACCGGAAGTGGGCGGGGTTTACACAGGAAGTTTGTCCAATTAAACAAAAAAGACAGTTTCATTTAACAAATTTGCAATGTTTAACTAAATAAATTATTCTATTTTTATTATAATTATAACCTTATCTTCTATTTAAAAAACAAGATATAGGATTTTATGTCTGTCACAGGATTTTTGTCTGTTATTTCCTACCACTATGTGCTTAGAATGATTTTCGTCCTGACCTGACGGATCCCACTAAATTTTCCAGTTCTCACATATAAATTTCTCCATAACAAATATAGGCTATACAAAAATTGTATTAGTTATTTTTATTCATCTTGTCAATATACAAAATTGTTTTAACATTTTAATGTCAACACAGTAGACAAAGTCACACAAAATGAAATGCATTGGATACGACGTTGTGTCAAAGTATGAAACCCTTGGGCCTATATACTGTATAGTGCAAAATGAAATAGGCTAACTTTTTAATCGAGCTATATATATATATATATATACTGTATATATATATATATATATATATATATACTGTATATATATATATACTAACTTTATATATCCTGGTGATGTCTCCTCTCCAAAAAACGAAGGGTCTCTAGGTGCATGGCGACCTGCTCGCTCTGTCTGAGGGTTATATTTTGCACATGAAACTTGCAGAAATAATGCAGAAAGAAGTGGTCCACGCATGCACGCAGTACATGCATAATAATAGACATCACGTCCAAAGACCCGTTCCTGTCCAAAATACACCAGAGTAACCGACCACTCTTTTATCTTTTTACGAATATCAATCCCGCACGCAAGAGCCACGGGAAAGCAGATGAACAGAGACTACAACACGACTGTTTGATTTGCGCTCATTTCATTCACATAGTTCACTTCACACACCTATTATGTAGTTATTTTAGAGGTTTATAATGTAGTGCTGTTCCAGCAAACACATGATTTTGTCTGCCGAATATTTTTTTCTGTTATGCGGATAAATTCGTTATTAGTTTTAAAGCCATCCATGCCTTTCCGAATAAGGTAGGCACATCCCGAATAGGAACATCCCTATAAGTGATAAAACCGCTCAAATACCAACACACCTTCTTGAGCTAGAAAACTCAGCAAACTTACCTGGTTAAAAATCGAAACCGTCTTTGTGCAACAGGCCACTGGTTTCAGGTTTTATTTACATATTATTTTGATCATTTAAAATCTTAAATATATAATTAAATCCTAAAGATATTTGTTTACATTTGATTGGGTTATAGGTTTTGTTGGTTGGTTCCGAAGTGGTCTATGACCTTAACCTTTTTTATTTTTTGCATTTCTGTGTGTTGAAAACTGTCAGAAGGGGCTTACCCCACTAATCAACCCAAAATCATGTAAAACCAGCGTTTGTTCCCATTGACCCGCAAATAAATGCATTTATGGTGCTGACTAGAGGCTTTTTAACTTTAATATTTGGCAGAGCCCAGTCTGTCCTCTGCATTCATATTTGGAGAGCCACAGCCCTGTTGTTAGTGTGATTTGAGGGTCTGTCGTCATCTGACAATTTTCCTCTGGATCACCTCCAGACTGTAACATGATGCATAATCCCATCTTGGAAGCAGGTTTCTATCTGAATTATTATATAAGAAGTCCTGCTTTGAATTACAATCCCATATTGATCTTTTACAGACACCAGAGAAGCACTTCCATCCAAATCACATAGGCAGTCTGACTCTGCATAATATTGATAAATCATCAATATTCTGCATTCTTCATGTATTGATGAAGCAGTATCACTTCTCAAACAGTCAATCATAATGCGGGCCACGTAATAAATAAATGCATTTACAAAATTAGATATTTTCCAGCTGCTGGTCTTTACTACAATCCATTTGCCATGCATATTCATGAAAGTGCTTTTGAAAGCCTAAAAATAGATTCTTAACAAGAATTTTTAGTTTCAGTTTAAATTGTCAATCACTTCAATAGTGAAATTAACATTATTTAATTTATTCTTACTCATTACTGGATTAAAGGTTAAGACTAATTATTCTTGTATAAAATGAAGCATACAAATTTAAATCAGATACAGTAGTTTGTAGTGCTGTAGTACTCGAGTCCGGTCTCGGACTCGAGACGTTTTTTAATGGTCTCGGACTTGTCTTGGACTCGTTGGTATTTGAAGGAGGACTTGTCTCGGACTTGGTCATTGGTCTCGCAAATGTTCTAGTCGGTCTCGTCCGAGTCCAGCGATATATGTTTTATTTTCTCCTTCAAAACAAAACATTGATAGAGCAATATTCTAGTGATCCGAAAACTAATGATCCGAAAACTGTTGCTGACTCTCGACTCTAGAACGAGAGCTGCGCGTGCTCATAAGTTCTCTTTTCACACAGCAGTTCAGTTCAGTGTGTGCTGTTGTAACTAAATAACTCCGGTATATTGGTTCAAGTCCGCGGGACTGTCATGCACGCCAGAAAGTGAACAACTGAATTAATTTGTGGATAATATTAAGTGTTTACGGAAGACGCTAAACGGGAACGATTCAGCTGAACTGGTTCCACCGGTTCACTAAAAAGAAAGAACCGGTTCGAATGAATGATTCGTCCGCGGCGCGAACCAACATCAATCATTCATCAGGCACGATGTCAGCGAGCAGCGGCATAATACAGATTGGTTTTACAAACCATAATAAATGTATCGACAGTGCGCTTAAAAGGAAACTTTTTGCAACAAAACTTTCCCCGAAACATGTGGGACAACATCCAATTTCGTAAGACACCTGCAAAGGCATCACAAAGAGAGGTAAGTTAATGCCATGTTTCAGAGTTAGCATTGCATTTGAGTATTTTAGAAAGTTTGGAAAGTAGGGCTTGAAGATAAGATTGATCGTATTTTTATTGTCATTGTGATGAACATGTTATTTAAGGATGGGCACCGACGTGCTTGTAAACGAGCCGTGGAGCCTTTGCTCTTTCTAGGCTCCTCTATCGAACACGCACGTGCACGGGCAGGGGCGCACACGCACACACACACACACACACACACACACACACACACACGCACACACGCACAAAAGTGTTCATTGCTGCACAACCTTGCTGTTAGGAGGGCTGATAAAAAAGTTCCTTAAAAAAGTAATAAACAGTTACACTTCGGCTTTGTGACTTTAGTGCTATACCTATATAGTAAAAATAAAATGACCTTATTTTATCTGCTTTTTGATCATTACAAACAATAATGAAAATGATTATCTTAGAATAGAAGATATGCTGTCTCTTGCATCACATACATTATCAATAGTTAAGTATGTGGTCTTGTAGTCATGATTTTTTTCTGTCTCTGTCTTGACTGTGTCAATTGGACTCGGTCTTGACTTGGACTCGAACCTCTCTGGACTTGGACTTGAGTTGGACTCGAACCTTTTTGGACTCGGACTTGACTCGGTCTCGACTAGTCCTGGTCTTGGACTTGTCTTGGACTCGACAATAGTGGACTTGACTACAGCCCTAGTAGTTTGCAATGTGATTATATGCAGGGGCGGCTCGTCAGAGGAGGCGATGCAGGCACAGCCTACTCAAAATTTTGAAGTGGAAAAAATATACAATTTAATCTTAATAAAAGATCAAGTTATATTGTATATAGTATATTGTCCTAACAAAATCCTAAGGGTGGGGACCGCTTCAGTTTAGTGTGCCTCTATTTTAATATCCACGAGCTGCACTGGGGTTGTTTCCCAAACAACGACATAACTCGCTGGTTAACCAGCATAGTATGATGCATCGTTTGAGAAACTAACTTGCTACTCACGACTGTTTCCTGAAAACATAGTAAACATCTAGTGACATAGATAAACGATGGGCCAGATGTATAAAGTTAAATACGATTATTTTGTGTTTGATAATATATTGCATAAATGTGTTCATGCAAAGCATATTTTTCTTGAGAAGAATACATTTAAATGTATGTGATTATTTTGTGTTTGCTAATAATCTATATTGCATAAAAAAGTTAATGCAAAGCATATTTTCCTTGAAAAGAATACCCCTTACAATCCAAATTCCCTACATTAGCCCCTAATGTTTTAGGCTCAGCCCCTGGTGGTTTTATATCCTAGATACGCCCCTGGTTCCAACCAGGCAACCGCAACTTTGCGATGCTGCTTACGATTGATCGTTGGAACAAGGGTTTCGGGAAACACTTGAATCGTTGAACTATGCTGAAACAACGGAACTTGCGACCATAATTGATGATCCACATTTAAGACATTATAAAATTGTATACATATGCAAACCTATAAAAAAATCTGTTTAATTGTGTAACAAGTTGAATTTTTCTACTGTAGATGTAACATTCCTTGGAAACTCTAATCAGTCTATACATGTACACTTTCTTGTGCATAACACAGAAGAATATATTTTGAAGAACGTTACTGACCTAACAACACTGGCCCTGTTGATTTCCATTGTGTGGACACAAAACCACAAAGACATTTCTCAAAATATATTTTATGTTCTGCAGGTTTTGAACAACATGACATTGAATAAATGATGACATTTTTTTAACCTTTATTGCGTAAAGTGCAAACAACTTTAGAGTAAGACTAATGAACAAAATTGCTCATACATGTGTATTAATCATCATTTGAAAGTGTAAAGGGTCTTATTTTCATTTGGCCTATGTCACGCTGCACATGTGTGGCGGATCTTCAAACGGTCCTGTATGAATAGAAAAGGTTTACTTTCACTTAAAAAAAAAGATTATTTTATTATGCATTGGCATTGTTAGCATTCATGTTCATTTATATATATTTTTGATTAATACTGTGCATAATATTGTCATGATTCTGCCTCATCATGTCAAGTCTTTCTTGGTCTAGTGGCAGGATCATGACAGAGCCCAGGGGCGATTCTATGTTTTCAATATTAGGGGGGCTCAGCCTCCAATGAGGATATATATAAATAAATAAATATATATATATATATAGTCACACTCTAAGCACCACATACTGTATACATTACTAAATATATAATTAAAGAAAGAATATGCAGGAAAGCATAAAGACAAGTTATTGTTATTCAAATGAATATCACATTAATCGGTCAATCTGCAACATTTATAATTCAAAGTGACAACAACAGCCACAAATCCATATAATAAATGTCACAATCAACTGCTGAATCATTATTTAGTAGGAATAACTTGATATGTTTCCCTGCCATTCATTCTGATTAGCACGAGCGCTGTCACTCCTGTGCATGACTGCGTGTTCATCTATTATTACATCCACAATGTTTTAAATTAATAATAAAAACACTGAAGCGTCTGAAAAACGACAAAGAGCTTCTAGGTACACTTTTGTTTCCTCGGAACTCAGAACAATGAATAACATAGCAGCCGCACCAGGCTGAACTACAGTAACGTAACTCTATCTGCCCATCATCTTTCCGGGGCTGTCAAAACTACCGTCAACTCTCTATAACTTAGGTGCAGAAAAATAAAACAGCACATCATCATGAATGACACATTTCTGTGCGCTACAATATCATCATGATCGTTTTATAAAGTATGCCGTCATTGGTGTGAAGTGATGCTCTCATTTTGCTGGAGGTAACTTAAACAACTAACGTTAGTTAACGAGGGGTGAACGCAGACAAAACTTTTTTACAGTGGATGGGAAAGGGTCTTGTATCGCTCCCGCGTCATATTAAGCTGCATTTATAACAAAGAATGGCAAAAATGCAGATGTCATGTTAATGCACACACCTTAACGTTACTCTGCTTATGACGTTCACTCCGATGTGCTGCTGTGAACTGAAGAATGTGCTAAATAACGCAGCCTAACGCCGTTTTCATAAAGTAATTAAAGAGTAAATAAGAGTTTTAAAGGGGACTATAAAGTGATCTCGAATTCTTGTACAGATTACATTATTACTCACAATATTTTAGGGGGGGTGCTAAGCTAGAACTTTAAGGGGACTTTAGCTCCCCTAAAAAGGGCCTAGCAACCCCACTGACAGAGCCTCATGTTTTGTGTGGAGAGAGGCATGTTATTGTTGGTTCTGACATAACATGCGCTCTCTCCAGTCTCGTCTTTGGCCCTGCCCCTCTCGTTTCCTCGTTTAGCTTTCCATTAGTGTCTCATTCCCCGCACCTGCCTTGTGTTAATTTACCCTTGTTATCATCCCTATATACTGCCCTTGTGTCGGCTGTCCTGTGCTAGTTCGTTTTGTTCTATAACTTGATGACATTGCGTCTTGTTCCTGCCTGTATTACATTCCGAGTCAAGTTAAGTCTAGTCAGTGTAAGTTCTTGTCAAGTGTTGTTTTTGTCCAGTTTTAGTTAGTTTACGTTCCTGTGTTGTCTCATTTTTCCTTTGTCCATGTTGATTTTCCCTCTCGTGGGTCTTAGTTTTTGCATTTTTGTTAATAATTCGTTCTTGTGTTAACCCTTTACCTGCTGCCTGCGATTGGGTTCTCTATCCCTGCAAAACCGTGACAAATATATGCTAACAATTATTTAAAATTTTCATTTAGGAATGTAGCTGCGTCATTAAATATAAATATTTGTGCATTGCAAAGTACTGCATAGTGAAACCCGTGACTGGTATATGATGTTCAGCTGCCTTCAGTTGCAGAGGAAATGCTTCCGAAATTGGCTCAAATATATGTAACTGAGTGCTCATGGTGTGCTTATGTTGATTATAGTGTGCTTTTTTATTAACTACCAATAAAACATATTATTTAAGTCTTCTCACATTCTTTGTTCAAGCTGCCTCAGTCAGAACATTCCCCCTGGAGGTTGGGTCCATTGACACTCTTTATTCTTCACTCTTCACTTTAGTAAGACACTTTTTGTGGTGGAAAAGACATATATGAGATGTCCTTTCCACCACAAAAAGTGTCCTACAAAAGTTAAATCACTATATTGTTTTATGTGAAGTTGTGAACAAGTGAGCAGAATTGTTTTCACATCTTTTGTAGAAAACTCTAAAGTCTACAAGATCCAGTACTCAAAAGTCTTGGGTACATAGATTTAGTATGCGTTTTCTGGCCTTATTTAAAAGCACAAAATGTCAGGGTAACTTCTCCAAGGCCCCAAACCCCCTCAGACCTCAGAGGGTTATTTGTGATATACTGTAGTATGCAGGATGAAAGGCTCTCTGTGTTTTAAGAGTCAGAAGTGGGATATTTTACTTGCTTTTTATTTTATACTGATTTCTGATCATCCTCACAAATGGCTTCTCAAAAAATACTGTTCACAGGATTGCAGACATAAAATATGTAGTTCTTTTCCAAGACTACATTTACCATGATCCCCTGCACCAGTCATCTGCACATATCAACCATCTCCACACCTGTTCTTCATCACCTAATCACCAACACGAGTATAAGAGCACACTCTTCACTCTACCATGTTGTCTGGTCTTTGTTATTGTGAAAAACTCAAACTCTTGCGTATGCTACAGGTGTCAAGTGATCTCCAGGTGTCAAGGATTGAGTGGAAGAAGAACGTCTCGGTTACATTTGTAACCTCGGTTCCCTGATGGAGGGAACGAGACGTTGTGTCGAACCGACAGATGGGGTTCGTCCTTGAGAACCAATCACTTCCGACTTCTTAGGTAGGGGGTCTCAGAGCTTTCTTGAAAGGTGGGAAGGCCCCTACCTTCGGCCTCACAGGCGGCGGCCTTGTTTCTCTAACAGCGAGAAGCCGCCCGGAACCGTAAGGCCACTGGGTAAGCGCTACTTCCTCAAGCGGGGGATGCGCTACAGAGACCACTTCCTACCACAGGGAGGAGACTAGTGGAGATACCAACATGGTCTCACCGATGGGGGAGAACTCGTGGGAAGAAAGTGCGGACTGAAGGAGTTAACCGCGAGGTGGATGTCCACCTAAGGAGGTCATGGGTTACCAAGGTGGGAACCAGCATGAGGATACATCAGACGGAACCGCCCTGCTGGGGGGTTGCAACATCTGGTAGCGCTAGGTCCGGTTAGAGCTATGTTGCGAATAACTCAGGTGATACCTGGCCTAAGGGGCAGGGCTGCTCTGCCCAGCCCGCCCACAGGAGGTGCTTGCTAGTGATGGATGGAGTGCCTGTTCTTCACCCAGTGGGGGAAGAAGGGAGGCTAGTAGTACGCTGACCCCCTTAGGGTCAGGTACTGTCATAGGCGTACACCCTACCGGTCGCCGGTCTTGCCTGATGCCCGCAAGACTCGCCGACCGGTTTTACGCGAAGGCTGTAGGACCTCGCGAAGGTGATGGGTGTAGCCCAACCCGCAGCTCTGCAGATGTCTGCCAGAGAGGCGCCTCGAGCCAGTGCCCACGAGGAGGTTGTACTCCGTGTGGAGAGAGCTCTCACCCAGTGGGCATAGGCGAACTAGGACAGGTACGCCATAGTGACGGCGTCCATGATCCAATGCGCCAATCTCTGTTTGAGACAGCCCTCCCTGCTGATCTCCAAAACAGACAAAGAGCTGCTCAGAGCTTCTGCGGCTCTGCGTGCGGTCCAAGCAGAGGCGCAATGCGCGTATTGGACACAACACGGATGGGGTTGGGTCTTCCTCCCCAGTGGGGAGCGCCTGTAAGTTCACCACCTGGTGTCTCGGGGGAGTGGTGGGAACTTTGGGCACGTAGCCGGGCCGGGGTCTCAGGATAGTGTGAGAATAACAGGGCCCGAGTTCTAGGCAATCTGTGGACACGGAGAATGCTTGTAGGTCCGCTACCCTCTTAAGCATCCTCCCGAGAGCCGTCTTCATCGTGAAGTGAGAAAGAGCGGCATCTCCAAGGGGCTCCAGGACCGCATCAAGGTTGTAAGAGGGTACGGAGCGTGGGTGAGGTGGTAGCCTTCCCGCGCCCCTTAGGAACCAAATGATCAGGTTGTGCTTTCCTAGAGACTACCAGCAACTGGGTCGTGATGAGCGGCAACTGCGGCTCCATACACGTTCAGTGTGGAAAGGGAGAGATTATTCTCGAGTCTCTGGAAGGACCGTACCCACTTGATCAAGCAACTCCGCGGGTCTTCTCTTCGAGAAGAGCACCAGGAGGAGAAGAGGCACCACATCATTGCCGTGACGCAACGTCGAGTTGCCGAACACCGTCGTGTAGAGGGTGAGAGCGGCTGTGATAAACGCCCAGAGAGGGAGAAAACTTTTAGAAAGGTATTCTCGAACTCCCTGGGGTCTTCCCATGAGGGCCGCATTGGCTTTCACCGCAGCTGCTGATGGGTTGGTGGTCTCCTCTTCGATGTCTCAAAGAGGACCAAGGCTGCTGGGAAGCAGATGGTGCACGGGATCTCGGCGGCCAGAGGACGGTCGAGTCGCGGCTGGGGAGGACATACGTGATATCCTCTGTCTGCTCCCTAACTGTCGAACTCGACAGTATCACCAAACAGCCCCCCCTTGCGAGATGGGTGCATAAAGAAAGCGGACTTTCTCAGAGTTACTCACCTGTGCAAGGTTCAGCCAGAGGTGTCTCTCCTGGACCACAAGTGTGGACATCGCCCGACCCAGGGCCCGCGCGATCACCTTGTTCGCCCGAGAGCGAGGTCGGTGTAGCCGCGGATTTCCTGCATAAGAGCTGGGTCGGTCTTACCCTCGTGGAGCTCTCTCCGCGCATTGGCCTGCAGGAAGGCCATAGCATGGAGAGAGGGGACAGCTTGGCCTGCAGCAGAGTAAGTTCTCGACACCTCAGATGCTGAAAAGCCTACGTGCTTTGGACGGGAGTCTAGGTCGAGCCCCTGGGGGACATCGACGTATCCTCTAGCTGCCCCACCATCGAGGGAAGAAAGGGTGATGGAACTAGTTGACGTGTACGCGCCGAAGGGGGCGTTCCAGGTCGTACTAGGTTCCTCATGCACTTCCGGGGGAACACGGCACTGAGGGCGAGTGCGGCTTGGAGCCGCTCTCAAGCCCGATGTACCGTGTATCCAGCCGCGACGCGTTGGTAGAGGCAGTGCGGTGCACCGCAACCCGATGCCGGCAGCCCGGGAAAGCATGGCTGACATTTTGACATCCGCTTCTTCCTGATCTCGACCACCCGAGGGAGGGAGCTTCAAGGAATCGTCGGAGTCTGATGCCAGTAAGTCACCCTCCGATGCTGCAACATACATCTCATCATCACGTACCGTGTCCGATACGTGATTGAGGAATAAGACGGCGGACCGTCTTATGGGGAACGGAACTCGAACACTTCTGGAACCGCCGAGACGCCCAGGGGAAGTCGCTGCAGGAAGGGACAGTCCGCTGCACCACGTCGTAGAGCCGGCAGTCTTGTAGCGAAGTCTGTTGATCATGAGCGAAGTCTCCGAGGAACAAAAGGTGAATGAATGAGGCACGCCGTCTCCCTTTTATACCCGGATATCCGGGGGCGGAGTCCGGCATGCAAATTTCATTCGCCAATTTTCATTGGCCTTTTCTAAGAAGTCGGAAGTGATTGGTTCTCAAGGACGAACCCATCTGTCGGTTCGACGCAACGTCGAGAGACCGACAGAAAGGGAACCCAAATGCAGGCAGGCAGTGATGAAGGGGTTAAACACAAGACTTTTATTTAACTAAACAAAACAAAACACCCTCGATGGGGAAAACGGAACTAAGACAATATTAATAGATAAATATAAAACAAAAGACTTCCCACGTGGGGGCAAACAAGAAAACAAGAACAGCAAAATTCAAACAGAAAAACACGACCAAACGTCATAAACAAAAACCACGGCAGGGCACAACACAAAAACTCACGGATCAACGGACAAGGTATGGAACAGGACATCTGCGTACACAGAACGCACATCAAACGTAATACAAGCAACAAGACAATGAAACAAGAGGGAATTTTAAAGGAGAGACAAACGAGGGATAATTACACAGGGCAGGTGGGAAACATTAGACATGGCAGGGAAACAATACAAGAAACGAGAGGGGCGGGGCCAATGACAAGACAGAGAAAACACATGAGATGTCAAAAACATAAACATCTCATGGCTTTCTCACATAGAACCTAAGGGCTCCATCCCGATCCTGCCACACGACTAGAAATACAGAACCAGGAAGGCAGGACCGTGACACCAGGGGCCTCATTTATCAAAAGTGCGTAGAAAAGGTTCAATATTTTGACATACGAATGAAATTTAGAATGTAAGTACAAAAAATCTGTATTTATCAAACGTGCGCACGCACTTCTTACGCACACGAGTAAGCAATCATTGTTGATTAATCCCACATGCGCACAAGTACCATGCTCGTTCACGGTCATTAGCATTCGGAAACGCCTCCAATTTACCATATATGGTGACAACACCTCCCTTTATAAATCACGTGAATGCTGTGCTGTCATTAAACAGATCACCGCAGTCTTTTGGCTTGTTCGACTTAATGCATCAAGTCAAACAAGCCTTTTGAAAATGCATTCTTTGCGCAATGTATGGTTTGCTCAATTTGGGTTTTATTGTTAATTTTACAATTATTTATAGGAGATTTATTTTCCATAGCCTAAATTAAACTGCTCAGAAAAGTAACAATATTTGCAGTTATTTTTGGTAGAATTGGTTGAATCTTAGTACGATTTGGTAAAGCGATGTAGTAATAGAAAAGCAATAAGATGTTAAAAAAAAATATTTATATAATTTTATAATAATGATTAATGTGCAAACCTCTTTTTAATCTTTTTCAATTAGTTTGAATGTTTTTTTCTTTTATTCATTTTTCATATAGCCTATTGTTCTGTTAAATGTCCATTAAATGTCCATTAAAGCGAGATCAGCCATGACACTAACTACATTTCAAATGATTTCCCATTTGTCTTTTATAGCGTTTCACACGCAAATGTGTACCTCGAACTATGAAATTACTAATCGAGTATTTGCAAAAAAGAACACATGAAACACACGGTGGCACTTTCTTTTTGTAGTATCACCATTCTACCACTAGATTCTCTGCGTAAGCATGCTCAGAGGTGTGCTTATATTTACACACATTTTCTACATATAAGTACAAGTTGGTAAATCCCACACTTTGCGTGAATCTGTTCTTACGCACTCACTACGCACATATCTGTGCATACGCACGGTTGATAAATGAGGCCCCAGATCTCTATATCCTGATTTCTCCAGTCATCGAGTTCCCTCTATCCCCTGGTAACGAAAGAAGATTCCATGATTATGGTCATCCTTCATTGCATACTCTATATCTGACATACTCACCTGCATTCCACTTATCTGTCTGTTTTCTGATAAACCTGCCTGTTTGGTTATACTTACCTTTTGTCTGGAGTCTAATAACCTATTATAGAAGACCAGACCTTACCAACATAACCAACAGGCATGTTGACACCGGAAGACCACCTTCTCTGCCATCTCCATCAGGCCGGTCAATCTCTGGAGCAATATTTGGAGAAAATTCTGGGCTAAATGCATCAGTTGAGCTAGAGCGATTCTATGCTTAATCCATGTTTTCAGATGCGACTGGATGATGTTTATTCATTTATTTTCCTGTCTTCTGATCTTTGTAAGTTGCAGATGGCCAATTTCATTAATTATATCCTCAAGTTAAATGGCTCTAATTTCTGTGTTGGAAAAGCCATGAGGAATTTAATGGTCATCCAGTTCCATCCTGCAACCAGCTGAGTGCTCCAGCTCACTCCCACAAGACTATGCCCTGAGCATCTGTTACAGAATTTTCCCCAAAACCGGCTCCAGAGTTTCCAAGACAGTCCGTTCCAAAATTTCCCCAAAGTCCGCTGCAGAGTTTCCCAGATGGTCTGTTCCAGAGCACACTCACTACCAGCAGCTACTCCAGATTTTTGACCATCTCTATCAGCTCTCAAATGAGACATTTCCAGACCACGGGAGTTCAGTCAACTCTCCGCTACTGACTTCAGCCCCGAGTACACTCCAGATCACGCTCTCTTCCCCTAGCACAGCCAGGAGCCAGCTCACTTCCCTGAACTCAGCAATGAGCCCACTCACTACTTTAAACTCACTGAGGAGCCAGTTCACTGCCCTGAACTCAAAGGAGAGCTCACACACTGCCCTGTCCTCCGTGAGGAGCCTGCTCATTCTCCTGAACTCCATGAGGTACTCATTCACTCTCCTGAACCCTGTGCAGTGCCAACTCTTATCCCAGAGCTCATCCCAGTGGCTGCTCTTGTCCCAGAGCTCAGCCCAGTTACTGCTCTCATCCCAGAGCTTAGTCCAGTGCTCACTCTCATCAATGTGCTCAGCCATGTCCCTGGCTCCCTGAGATACCGACACCTCACTGGATCCCTGGTTTCCAGTACCATCCAGGAGTGTTGTGGTCCCTTCACTACCTGTCACCTGCCTGTACTCGAGGATGGCCCACTCCCCAGTTGTACCCTCTTCTGTTATGGCAGGAGGACATGCCTTCCAGGATGGGTGAGTACAGTCACCCTGCCTGCATTCTCAGCCCAGAGAACACTTCCCATGGTGTCAGCCATCTCCACACCTGTTCTTCATCATCTAATCACCAACACAAGTATAAGAGCACACTCTTTTCTCTGCCACGTTGTTTGGTCTCTGTTATGGTGAAAGATTTAAAGTTGTATGTATGCTACTTACCTGTAAATCCCGATCTCCTTCCTCTCCAACGTCGATCCCAAGTCATCACCATTTCCTTTTCTCACGTTTGGGGAGTATTGTGTTGCTATACTTGAGTCTTTGTGCTGCAGTACAAGTCCCAGCCATCGCATTTGTCGCTAATAACTGTATCTGACAATTGTCTTTGGTTGACAGTGGCAAGAATGTTGACATTTAGAAAAGTATCTAATTGCTAATCTAAACGCCCAGTATGTAGACATAGCAGATGACTTCAAGTGCTGCTTCATGGTCTTGGTATGTGGCTAGGTTTCGCTGCCTTATAGCAGGACGCAGAGGCACAGTGATTGAAAGTCTTAGTGTCAGATGAAGTGTAATATTGTTAATTTCAGCTTCCAAAACACACTCCATGCTTGTCCTCTTCATGCATTAAGGTCCTTAAACAGCAAATCAATGTAGGAACATAGATATATTTAAAATTGCCTACAGTACTTGTTTGATCTCTTCGCCACATGTGAAGATTTTGTTGTTTATGGCCATATATTTTGTTTTATCCGCATTTATTTTTTAGGCCTTTTTTCCTCTCTTTGTAGGCACTGTACATGCTCCTGCGCTTTTGGAACATCATCATTTAATAGTATGATGTTGTCTGCGTTGTCGAAATCTTCCAGTACTATCTACGGCTGTTGTATTTTTGTGAATCCGAAAAGCCTGTCTTAATCAGTTTTAATGTGTTATCTAGCACTATAATTAATAGAAATGGTGTATCTCCTTGCAGGACACCTGTCATAACATCAAAGGGTTGGTAATTGGTAATATAATAATAACAATAATTCATTAATAATAAACATAACTGCAAGCAGTGAGGACGGGTCCTCACACCACAGCGCCACTGCTACATGGTGGCTGTCAGAAAACAATGCACGGTGGGCACGTGCATTTAAGTGCTCAAGATCCAAATCTCTTGCTGTAGATATGAGACACTTACTGCTTTCGTTTCTGCCATGAACTTATTGCATCACCATGGCAACGACATTTGCGATTTCAAAAATCTGTTTGCAATTTAGCATCTTCTACTCTATGTCCATGTCTAAAATTTTAATCCAAATACAATATTAAAGTTTTCCATGATTGAAGTGAACACACAGCACGTTGTGAACACATGTATACCCCGAGCAGTGGGCAGCTATCACTGCAGCACCCAGGGAGCAAGTGGGGGTAAGGTGCCTTGCTCAAGGGCACCTCAGTCGTTACTTGCTGGTCCTGAGAATCTAACCTCCAACCTTCTGGTCACGAGTCCGACTCTCTAACAATTAGGCCACGACTGCCCCATTTAATTTCACTCCATATCATACATACAGGCTTGTACATAGTGATAATCGTTTCATAAACACATTTTTATAAAATCCAAATCAAATTTTATAGTGCATTATAGTTCATACATGTCTTTCCTCACTATGTGTATATCCTGGGATCATACTCATGACCTTTGAATTGCTGGGACAGAGTGCTACTGACTGAGCTCCAGGAACTGTGTTGGTATATGTAAACTCTTTTGGAGTGTTTCCCTAAATGTAAAAGTACTGCCAACACCATTTTAACTGAATCATAGATCACTCAGGACTAGGGCTGTGCAATTAATCGAAAATTAATTGTAATCGTCAATTTTGGCCTTCAACAATTGCAAAAACAAAATAATCGAGGTAAAACGATTATTGTGCCACATTCCATTTTGCAAGGATCCTTTCTTTTCTTGTGGTATAAATCCACAGCGCACCCCTTTCCTACAGTGGTTCAGCTGTGCTATTTTACATTTATTTTTCAGTTGAATTCACAGTTTAAAAGCCAAGTTATGTTGTTTTAAAAGTTAATGAGTAATCATGTTAAATAATCGGGATCTCAATATTGGCCAAAATAATCGTGATTATGTTTTTTGTCATAATCGAGCAGCCCTACTCACGACCGAACTCACGATCGAACTCACGATCGAACTCACAACCGAACTACCGCAACATGCTACAGACTGAGCTATAGGAAATGTGTTTTTGTTGGTAACTCTATTGTAGTTTTTGCCTAAATGTAAAACTACTGCCAATGCCATTTTACCTGAATATGACAAATCAAATTGTCTCTTGTTTCTAATTTCCATGACAGTAATATATTTCAGACACCTAACATGTATTTTGTTTATATACTGTATATACAATAAATTCCAATGGTGTAACTTATTATAAAACTCATAAGTTAGGCAAGGCAAGGCAAGTTTGTTTATATAGCACATTTCATACACAAAGGCAATTCAAAGTGCTTTACATAAAATTATTGACAAAGAGAAATAAGACGTATCTTTAACATGCAAATGATTTAAGATCACAAATACAACTTTAGGTTTTAAGAAACAATAAAACAGCAATAAAATTGATTAAAAATGTGAGTGTACGTATATATAAAAAGAATAAGAACAAAAGAAAAAGAAATTAGAAATAGAAGTGCAGTTGATGTAAACCGGCACAACTCAACTCAACTCAACTTTATTTATATAGCGCTTTTACAATTTTCATTGTTACAAAGCAGCTGTACATGAGACATATTGACTATAAGCAAAATAATTAAAGTTGTACCTGCAAAAACAAGAAAAGGTTGAAAACACAGAAGACAGACATACCCACATACAAAACACTCCACACACACAATATGCACACGTACTAACACACATAGACATAGAGACACACACACACACACACACGGATGTCGCACGCACACACACACAACACACACGTACGTACACAGACAAGTACGCACACACACACACACACACACACGCTCAGTGAGAGCACACATTTAGGATAAAGGAGAGAGAAGCACAGGTCAAATATAACAGACTATAAATTCCTATATGCAATATTAATTAAGTAAAACTTTAAAATTCTAAAGCAGCCCCCCCGAGCAGGCAGATAGTGCAAAAACAGTATGCAAACGGTGGCGAGGAACCCAAAACTCTAATCGAGAAAAAAAACCTCAGGAGAACCCAGGCCCAACCAGGGGATTCCAGTTCCCCTCTGGCAAAAGCTGCTGCCTCTGCACAAGCTCCAGAGACTTGCACAACAAGGCTAAATAAAATAAATAAACTTAATAATAAAATAAATTATAGTTTAAGATTATCATTAATAATCTAATAGCATTTGAAGTTTTGTGGTGAAGACATGTCAAGAGACCGCGTCCTTCTTTATCCAGCTCTATCATCTCAGCTCTTGTCAGGTCCCCACTTCCCATTCTCCGCTCTACCATCAGGTCAGGCCATGAACTGCATCCTGCTCGCTGTGGTAACCTTGGAACAATGAGACAAGACTGGCTGAGAGTAGAGTACTGTTCTGTACTCTTTGATGCAACAAGTACATCAGTTGTGTTTTTGGTTCCGGTTGATCTAACTAATGCAGCCTAAACCCTCTAAAGATTTATATTATGGAAGAGTAGTGTATGCAAGATTAAAAAGATGCGTCTTTAGTCTAGATTTAAACTGACAGAGTGTGTCTGCCTCCCGGACAGTGCAGGGAAGACTATTCCAAAGTTTAGGCGCTAGATAGGAAAAGGATCTACCACCTGCACTTGATTTTGAAATTCTAGGTATTACCAACTGACAGGACGCCTGAGAGCGTAATGCACGTGAAGGACTGTAATACAAAAGGAGTTCATTCAAGTACTGAGGAGCTAAACCATGTAGGGCTTTATAGGTAATAAGCAAGATTTTAAAGTTAACGCGATGCTTTATAGGTAACCAGTGCAAGGTTGACAGAACCGGGCTAACGTGTTCATACTTTTTTGTACGTGTAAGAACTCGAGCTGCCGCGTTTTGGACCAGTTGGAGTTTTTGTAGCCTGCAGGGCAACCACCTAACAGTGCATTACAGTAGTCTAGTCTTGATGTCATGAATGCATGAATTAACTTCTCTGCATCTGACATTGACAGCATATGACGTAGTTTAGATATATTCTTAAGATGGAAAAACGCAATTTTACAGGTGTTGGCGACGTGGCTCTCAAATGACAGATTACTATCGAATAGAACGCCAAGATTCTTTGCTGACGACGAGGGTTTTATGGAACATCCGTCAATAGTTAAACAGTATTCTTGGTTGTTACTTATAGCAGTTTTCGGTCCAATAAGTAACACTTCCGTTTTGTCCGAGTTCAGTAATAAAAAGTTGTTACTCATCCAGTTTTTTATATCGACTATGCATTCCATTATTCGATGGAACTGCTGTGTTTCATGAGGCTTCGAGGAAATATAAAGTTGAGTATCATCAGCATAACAGTGAAAGCTAACTCCGTGTCGCTTTATTATATCTCCTAGAGGTAGCATGTATAATGCGAAGAGCAGAGGCCCTAAGACTGAGCCCTGTGGTACACCGTACTGGACTTGCGATTTGCGTGACACCTCATTGTTTATTGCTACAAATTGAAAACGGTCGGATAAATAAGATTTAAACCATTTCAAAGCTATTCCCTTAATGCCGACATAATTTTCGAGTCTATGTAGGAGTGTGCTGTGGTCAATGGTATCGAATGCAGCACTAAGGTCTAGCAGCACCAATAACGAGATACAACCTCGGTCAGACGCCAATAGCAGATCATTTGTAACTCTGATCAAAGCAGTCTCTGTACTGTGACATGCTCTAAATCCAGACTGGAATTCTTCATTGATGTCATTCCTTTGGAGGAAGGAGCATAATTGAGTTGAAACTACTTTTTCCAGAACTTTAGATATGAAAGGTAGATTCGATATAGGCCTGTAGTTCCTTAGTTCTCTAGGGTCGAGTTGTGGTTTTTTGACAAGGGGCCTTATAACAGCCACCTTATATGCTTTAGGCACATGTCCTAATGTCAGAGATGAGTTAATAATACCAAGAAGAGGATCTATAATTTCTGGGAGCATCTCTTTCAGTAGATTTGTAGGTATAGGGTCTAGTATGCATGTTGTTGATTTAGATGATCTAATAATTTTAGACAGCTCATCTTGATCTACGGTATAAAATAATTGCATTTTCTCCTTAAGGGCGCTGTAGTTAGTTTGTTCAGCGGGTTTCACTTCTGATTGCATTGTTATAATTTTTTCTCTAATATCTTGGATTTTATATGTGAAGTAGTTCATAAATTCATCACTGCTATGCTGATATACAGGATCAGAAGTCACTGACGATTTATTTTTTGTTAATTTAGCCACCGTGTTAAATAAAAACCTAGGGTTGTGCTGGTTTTCTTCTATTAGTGATGAAAAATAGGCGGATCTAGAAGTTATTAGGGCTTTCCTGTATTTTCGAATACTATCCTTCCATGCTGTACGAAATACCTCTAATTTAGTTTTCTTAAAGTTGCGCTCCATTTTTCGGGCCGCTTTCTTTAGAGCCTGAGTGTGTTCATTATACCACGGTGTGGGGCTGCCATTTTTAATCTTCTTTAAACGTAGTGGAGCAACTTTGTCTAGCGTTACCGAGAAGGTGGAATTAAAATTTTCAGTGGTAATGTCAAGATCTTCAACGTTATTTCTCATGATTTGAGACAATTCGGGCAGATTATCGAGAAACGCATCTTTGGTAGTTGAAGTTATTGTTCTACCATATTTGATTTGCAGCCGTAGGCCAGTGAAGCAAACATAATACCAGATAATGATCCGAAATGTCTTCACTCTGCTGAAGGATTAACGTCGTCCACATTTATACCGTAAGACAGTATTAAATCTAAAGTATGATTACGAAGGTGAGTGGGTCCTGACACATGTTGACTAATGCCCATGGAGTTAAGAGTGTCTTTGAAAGCCATTCCTAAGGCATCTGTAACGTTATCTACGTGGATGTTAAAGTCACCAACGACAAGGAGTCTATCTGCGGCCAGTACTAGTTCTGATAAGAACCCACCAAATTCTTTAATAAAATCTGTGTGGTGCCCTGGAGGCCTATATACAATAGCTAGAATCAATTTAAAAAGTGTTTTATCTTTAGTATTAGGTGTTGAAACATGAAGAACCATGACTTCAAAAGAATTATATTTAGAGTTCGACTTCTGGGAAATGCTAAGAGAGTTATTGTAAAGTGCTGCGACACCTCCCCCTCTGCCTTTTAGACGAGGCTCGTGTTTATAATAATAATCTTGGGGGACAGATTCATTTAAAGCAATATAATCATCTGGTTTTAGCCATGTTTCTGTCAAACAGAGCATGTCTATTTTATGATCTGTTATCATATCGTTAACAAAAAGTGCTTTATTAGAGAGAGATCTAATATTTAGCAATCCGAGTCGTAACAGTTGATTATCTGTATTTTGTTCATGTTTAGTTTGTTTAACGTTTATTAAATTACT